>NC_092673.1:29096758-29399397 GCF_964355755.1 Antedon mediterranea | reverse complement strand
ATACATAGTTGTACGCGCAATGAAATTAATTTAACCAATTAATCACAAGTTCAAATAATCCATCGTTTGTAATTGGTCAAATAATTTGGTTCTCACTTGGACGCAACGCAAGCAAATTGACCAATGGCAAGCGGCAGTTCGAATAATACATTGCTACACTAGAACGCAACGCAGCGACGTATTGACGCAAAGTGCTTTATTGCGTAATCACAAGTGGGAACCGACGACGCAATTAGTGCTGCAAACATCGTAGGTTTGATTTCACGCAGGAGGTGGGGGCAAACACAATTATTAGAAGAGCATTTTCTTACGTTGCGTAGATTGCGTTACGTTGCGTCGCTAGTGGGAACCAAGCTTTACGTTGCTCTTACGTCCTTGTGTTGCGTCTTATAGTAGGCATAACGAAACTATGATGCAAGATATAAACTATAAATTCAGTAAATTTAATCACTAAAGTAATCAAAGACAACTAGATGCAAAGTGTATATATTTTATACCGTACACGACGTTATTCAATAACTCGTTGTGACACAATTTACACTAAATAAATATTATTATTTCATGACATGACATTTATCTGACACAGATGACTAACGGTGGCTGTAGATTTCTTACATATCGATTTCGATTTAATCATTCTGTATTGTAATGAGTTAAAATAACAAAGTCAACTTCTTTATAAATGTACGTTGATAATAGATTAAAGCAGATGTGACAATATTGAGAAGGATGATATGGCCAATATTCCCATGTTATTTCTATAGTTTTCGCCACATTAAGCGTGGGTTCCCACTAGCAACGTAAAGCTTGGTTCCCACTAGCGACGCAACACAAGGACGTAACGCAACGCAAGTGAATTGACCAATCACAAGCGATGGCTTATTCGCTTGTGATTGCTAACCGTCTATAACTTCGCTTGTCATTGGTTAAAACGCTTGCGTTGCGTTTATTTCCTTGCGTTACGTTCTAGTGGGAACCAAGCTTTAGGCAATGTCTGCTAAACGCTTGGTTCTCACTAGCGATGCAACGTAACGCAACCGACGCAACGTAACGCAATCTACGCAACGTAAGAAAATTCCCTTCCAATAATTGTGTTTTCCCCCGCCTGCGTGAAATCAAACCTGCAATGTTTGAAGCACTGTTGCATCGTCGGTTCCCACTTGTGATTACGCATTACAGCACTTTGCGTCGATACGTCGCTGCGTTGGGTTCTAGTGGGAACCACGCTTTACAACACGGTGGCTAATAATTCTAATTCGGGATCCTATAATGACCGTGAACTCTCTATCACTTCCTAACACCTCTGTCACTCTTCTCTGCCTGTTTGTGCGCACCCAAACGTTATATAATTTCTTCAATTAGGCAAAGCAATCATCAGGGGCAGTTCAAACCAGGGAAGAGTGAAATTAAAATTTAACTGGTCGGTCCAATCCATTCAATAAAGTCCGACTCTCCGAGGGAATGGCCGACTTTCAAACTTTACGGAAACATCGTCGGCGTATTGACAGTAGAGCTTGGTTCTCACTAGGACGCAACGCAAGGACGTTGAAAGAGCAACGCAAGCGATTTGACCAATGTTATGCGACAGTAATCCTTCGCTTTTTATTGGTCAAATTGCTTACGATGCGCTTGTGACGTCATTGCGTTACGTCATAGTGGGAACCAAGCATAAGTCAACGGACACCCATTGGCATACTGACAGTCAATAATACTTGAATTATTACTTAAAATGGTCTAAAGCTCTGTCTACACTATCAAACTGTATGTGACAATACAAATGTAATGTGCCTATATGATGGACACAATGACGACAGGATATTTGGCACATCACATTTTTTTGTCCAACTATTTTGATAGTGTAGACAGAGCTTAATAAATTTATCAAATTTGCAAATACAAATACATTGAGAATTTAGTAAATTTTAATAACAAGTAAATGTATATTTTTGCAACAGATTGATTTTCTTGTTGCTGTTTTTATTCAATATACTCTCAGAATTTGTAACGAATGACTAATAATAAGCTTTGTAAAACCTTTACAGGTAGAAAACATGCGCAATGTAGTTCCAATAGACGACCCTACTAAATGTCAACATGCGTGGGATTGGGATAAGACGACGTTTGAACAGTTCCGAGCAGACGAGCTGTATACAGACGGTAAGCTTCCCGCGCATTTATATTGATGATAAAAAACAGCAAACGACTTGAAACTAGAAAACACATCGATCACAATAAAACAAGTATTATGTTGAAAGCAGGTCGTCTACGACCGTGTTTAATATTCCGTCTAAAACAACTCATGTTTTATGTGAAATGATTCAACATAACGTTGTTCAAATCAATTTAATTTAAACCAAAGTTTAATTTCAGAAACATATATAATGTATGATGTAGAATATACATGATAATTATCATTTAAAAAATATTATTGTATTGTTTAGGTGCAATTAATGCTGTAGATACAAAAAACCAAATTATTAAATTATCTCAATATTTATTTTTAAAATAATGTTGATATTGAAAATGTGTGTAGTTTGTCGCTTTCTTGTAGATGTTTTAATTGTAGAACGTAATT
Source organism: Antedon mediterranea (assembly GCF_964355755.1). Lineage (NCBI taxonomy): Eukaryota > Metazoa > Echinodermata > Crinoidea > Comatulida > Antedonidae > Antedon > Antedon mediterranea. Next base: position 29,396,822 of record NC_092673.1, on the reverse strand, counting down.
TGTTTTTTTTTTTTTTCTGTGCTCTGTTCTGGGTTGACCAACTAGCATAGGTGTTTAGCACCTGTTTGGTCCCTCCTTGCCTTTTATAGTTGTTTTGTCTTCTTTGTATTGTATATGGCAGAAAATTGAATAAATAAATAAAAAAAAATAAATTAACTATGCTCGAATTCGGTGTGACGTCACGAGTATTAATTTCAGAAACTTTATAATATTAATATTATGTCAATGTACACAAGTATCAATTAAAAAATATTATTTTATTGTTTAGCTGCAATTAATGCTGTAGATACATTAATTATGCTCGAATTCGGTGTGACGTCACGAGAGATTTCTCTTTTATACGTGTTACATTATCTTAACTGCTGCGGAGGATGGAGTTACCTGATGAGTGAAAAGGAAGGACAAGCTAGAGATTACAAAATAAGGGTACATATGCATTTATTTATAAAAGGCTAACTAGTGATAAACGCGCGCGTACAAACAACGTTGATAGCAGCATAATTTTTAGTACGCGCTCGTCAACATTCAAAGTTGAAATGCGTGTACAAATGAAAATAACACGATACACCTTTGAATAACCGTTAGTCAATATGCCAATTTATAATGCTATCAGCTAATAGCGTAAAATGTATTTAAGTACGCGCGCGCATATTTAATGTAGGCCCTTAATCATGTCACTGATTGTGATCGGTTGCTTTATTTTTTGCATTTTGCATTATACAAAAAGCGACAACATAAATCAATATGTAAATTTACTATTGACGTGAACTTCAAACGAAAATAATACATTATGTTTATGCTTATTTCTTTAGGGCATTCATATTTTTATTAACATTAAGCGTTTAAAAAAAGTGTTTAATCCTGGTTCATCAACGCGTTATAAACGTAATTCAAACGCAGACCTTTCCTTTTTTGTAAATATTTGTTTTCGAATATTAAAAATGGTAAAATCTTTAATTTAAAACTGTTTAATGTGCTATTATTAATTTAAATATTTCCATTATGATGTAGGGTGGTTCCCAAACACTTTGTGAAGTGTTAGCTAACAAGATAAAACGGAAGAAAATACGGTTACGAGAACAAGTAGTTGAAATCGACCAAAGAGATAGGGATAATGCATTGATAACGACAAAAACTGGAGAAGAATATACGGCGAAGAAAGTTATTGTAGCGGTGTCTTCGCGTGCAGCAGGTGAGGTATTAAGCATCTTATAACAGATATAGTAGAGAAGTAAGATGTGCATTTTATTACTAAAGCATGAAACTTGCCACAAAATCTTTTTGATGTATATATTTTCAACATATCGGGGGGTGCCAAGTGTCCAAGGTTCGGTATAGCGGTCATCTTGATCTCAAAATGGCCACCATAAAAACAAAAAGTGTTCATATCATTGGCAATACACAGTAGCGACTACGACTTTATTCTGGTTTCAAATTGTTCACAAACATTTGCTCTAACAACTTGGCTATTTTTATGGCGTTAACTGCTCTAGCCTACAATACAACTTTGCATTTTTATTGAATATTGTGTCTATGAGGTGCCATAGAGTTTTCCAAGTTACGTCTGACGCCAGTATGTCGGCAACATACATGCATTTTTTTAGTTTTTTATAACTGTCGTCCCCATGTGTACAGTTCTCTCAAAATTATCACACAATTAATTAATATTTAGGAAAAGTATGGAGTGAAATTAATACAACCTAACGTATAAAGCACGCATATTCAAATCTATTTTTATGTTTTCCCTAAATCAATAGACAAAATAGAATTTTTACCAAATCTTCCACCGGCAAAAACAAGTTTACTTCAACGAATGCCAACGGGTACGATGTACAGGGCTGTTGTAACTTACCCAGAGGCGTTTTGGAAAAAGAAAGGCTTTAGTGGGCAAATCATTCGAATAACAAACACAGAGTTTGTGCATAAAAAAAATAGCTGCGAGTTCTTCCATGCAGTTTACGATGCTACCACGTGGAACCACAACCCGGCTCTGCAGGTCTACTACACGGGTCTTGTGAAACCTGACATACAGGTATTTTAATTTTATTTATTCAGATCTTGGTTAAACTTTTTGAGTTTGTAATTAAGTGTAACAAATAACCAAACAATAAATAGTAGCAGTAGTGTAATTATTATTATTTATATCCAAAATAACGGTCTTTACAAATAGAAGATAATTAACTGAACAACGAAAGTTAAATGAATGTTTAGTTAATGATATATCCAACAGTTTCAAATGGATACTGTACGCTACGGTATCTTTAATATAACTAATAATATTGTAAAGTACTTCTCATTTTGAATGCGTACATACAGTATAATATTTTACAACATATTTACATCCCTTATATCAACATCAGGCAAACGTCACTTAGTAAAAAAAAAATCCATTTTACTTGATTTACAAGTCCAATTTAGACTTTGTAATATCGACTAATAATTCATTGACTTTCGTATTAGTATTAGCTAATAATATGGTACCAATTATTTCTTGTAGCCCGAAGATCGTCAGAGCACCATATTGCATTCTTTACGGAATTTCTTTGGTTGCGTAGAGGCGTTAGAACCTCTGGATTTCATTGAAGTTGTAAGTCTCCACAATATTTGAACGAAGAATAAACTGTGCCTTCTTATATAAATTATTCAATACCGTACACGATAAATAATTTATAAAGATATTTACAATAAAAGTCATCGAGAGAAACAGTACTACAGTTGAATAATAACAAATGAAAGGATAAGTGTATTATAGATACTCTATAAGATTATTCTGCAGTTTTGTGCATTGAATAAAGGGCGCTAATTTACTATTCTAAGCGGAAACCGTCCGTACACTCCTCGTTGTGTGTAAATGGTCATAAGGAATAACATAGATTTCTATATTTGTATTACCGTTACTGCTCGTCTGTGGAAATTGTCCTTAATTCTTATCTTTCACAGGATTGGACTGATGAACCGTTTTGTTCCGGTTTTCCTACTTCGTTTTTAATGCCCGGATGTTTAACGTACTACTACAAAACATTACTAGAACCTATAAGCAGGTAGAGTATTTTTATTACCATTTTTTAAATATGGGTTTTTATGATTGAATGTATATAAAAGAATACTTAAAAATTAAGAGCGTTCCATTGGTGAATATCCGTGTTAGCATGTTATGATTATTTTCAGACTCATCTATTGATTAAAAAAAGCATGGGTTAAAAACAAAGTAACACTAAAAACAATTGTTTAAAAGTGTGCAATGTAAACGATAGGACATTAAATTCAGCACTTCGTTTTACAATTATCAGGCTGGCCTCCCTCTCTTTAAAAATCCTCGATTCTTCCAAAAACGGATCATACCTAATAAAGGCTATATAAGGCAGTTGTTAAATAGTCTGCTTGCTTCAGCATATTTGTAAATAAAGATCTTATTTTTAATAATTGGTTTGACTAAATGTCTGTTTAGGATACACTGGGCTGGATCGGCCTTATCTACTACATGGAAAGGGCACATGGAAGGATCGGTGGAGTCGGGAAGCCGAGCTGCAATTGAAGTTCTCTCCACTTTAAACAAAAAGGGCAAAGGAAAGGGCAAAACAGTTGCAAATGGACATCCCTAACTATCACTGTGTACTAATCTGTTTTATACAATAGATACGTCGTTTTCATACGAGCCACTCGGCTTTGTAGCTGTCGAGTGAAAAGTCATTCTGCGCACGCCCAGAAACATAATTAACACACACAGATGTGCGTAGTCTAACGCGTCGTGAAAATGAAAGGTCTCTAAATCTGTTTTTCATTGGCCAATAATAATATATTCGCGCGCAGCGAAAGCGTTGACTAGACAGGCGCATGCGTATTATCATCTACTTTTAGTGGAAATGTGCAACCAATCAGAACTCAGGAATGTTCGATTCACGTGAACATATTATTATTCTCAGCTAATGAAAAGCGGGCTTAATAAGTTAAAACAAAGTAAAGATCAATTTAAATTACCAAAACCTTTGATTATATACTTTCAATTACAGACCACCTTCAAAGTAAACACCAAAGAATATTATTCTATATTCAAATTTATGATATTAATTAACACTCGTGTTTGTTCCGTTTCACGTCTTCCGTTCCGTGAAACGGAACAAGTTAGAATGTAGCTTTTAAGACCAAATCATTTCGGTTTATTTCAACTGCTGCGTCATAACGTCGATTTTTTTAAGACAATTATTTTAAATAATTGAAAATTTGCTTTAATTACCAAGAGATTGAGTTTAAAATGGCGTCGGGTGATTGTTCATCTAGTTGGGAGGATTTACATTCGCCGGAACAGTATCATGAGATCATCATTCTGTACTAGCCTATATCAAGGTTTTAGTTTAGTTTTCCAGTTTACCCTGTGCCTATTTTGGCAAATTATTTATACAATATGTTATCATTTGCATTCCTTGGTACACGCAAATAGAAGACATTTTATTATCTTTATAAATTACAAAATGGTAGCTATTATAAAGTATATATAAATATACTGTAACTTTTACAATATAATAAATTGCAATAAGTAGTTAGATGGCAGTTTATTGATTAGATGTTAATTATCCTATAGTACATTCCACAACATAAAGAGCTTTGCATTTTCGACGACCTAGGTTCCTAGAAATTATGAGGTGGTTTTACAAGCCTGGTTCCCTCTGGGATGCAACGCAACGACGGAAGCGCAACGCAATGTACATTGACAAGCGATAATCCATTGATTAGTCATATTACTAAAGCTCGGTTCCCACAAGCTACGCACCGCAAGGACGTAAGCACAACGTAAGTGATTTGACCAATCAAAAGCAATGAAGTATTCAAACAGTGGCTTGTCATTGGTCAACACGCTTGCGTTACGTTTACGTCTTTGCGTTACGTCCTAATGGGAACCAAGCTTTACGTTGCGCTTACATCCTTGCGTTGCGTCATACATTGCGGAATCAAGCTTTACGTCATAGTTCTGTGGTCGTCATAAACCGAAAGTTCCTTGTCTAGAGTTCCTATAGTATTATTCTCCTGTATATATTATTATCGTATTATAAATATAGAATTTATTGGGCAAGGGACAATTTGCAATATTCCGAATTAAGTTTGTTGACTTTGACTTCCATTGTTACGTGAACTTAACTTTAAACCTACTTAGAATAGTGAATTACAGATCCAGTTAGCTGTAGACAGCTGCGATACAATAGTATATTTTTGTAGTTATATTGTTCGTTGGCTTTTAATTTTAAATGGATAAAATAGGCAACAGTACAATGAATTAAAGATCAAACCTGTCAAAAGGTAAGCTCTTCTGGGATCACGTTCCTTACGTTCAAAAAAGTACTATAGAGTACTTTTCTTAACTTCAAATCTAAAAACATTGAATTTATTTAATTAAAAATGATAATCCGTCTTCTTCTTAGTTACGTTACGATAGTATTGTCATAACAAGGTAAAAATGAAATTTGTTTGGTTGATTTAAATTTGATATACATACAATATAACAGTTGGTCGTCTTTAACCATTTAGGTCTATTAGCGTACATTTTATTAAAATGTTTTTAGATGAATGAAATGGAATGACGTCATAACATAAGGTTTATATATGGCTATTAAACGACAATTTATAGCCAATTAAATATTGTGTAATTTCTAGTAATTTGTTAATAAAATAATCCACAATTTAATATTAATAAAGATTTTGGAACAGAATTACGCAATGCAAAATAATTAGGCCTACATTTCCTTGAATCTAGAAACTTGACCGGTGACGTCATCAAATCCCCTAAATGCAATCTAGTGACTTCTTCCATCATATATGTTTTACTTTCATGTGTAGTTATAGAAACAAAACAATGTATACAACGTTAATTTATGTAATATGTTGTTGTTTATATAAAAGTTGTTGATAGAAGTATGCAATCCCTCTAGCTCTTATATAATATTATACAGATATTGACTGCTTAGAAGTTAAATATAAGATTTGACATCCCCGCCCGAGGGAACGATATACCCGAAGCGCTAACTGAGGAAAATATATTTCTCGAGAACATAATATCATTCCCAAGGGGTTGTAAAATCTTATATTTTACCGATTAAACGGCAGTATTTGATGCCTTATCGGGTAGGTACGGTAGTTAAACTATTATCATCTTTGGTGCTCAGGTTGTGATTAAATAATAGTGTGTTGTCTTTACCTACTCCCCCCGTCCTCATCCATCCTCGACTCCCCACAACCAAACTATCGTACTAATACTATACTGTACTAATTATTCTAAGTTTATGTTCGTTAATAATTAATGTATTATGTAATATATATAGAAATCTATAATTAAGGTAAAATATTGTTTATTTTTGGTTCATGTTTATTAAATAATTGTGTGTTACAAGATGTTCACAGAAACCGAGTATAATGCTAAATATATTATGTCTGATGATAAAAAATATGTGTTTTCTTTACGCACCTAATACGTCACGAATCTTTCGTGAATGCTACTCGTATAACACATATAACAAAGGCAATCTAACAACAGGACACTGAGCTTGCCTTGTCAAGATAGGCTCTCGTAACAGTTCTTTGATCGTATGTCTGGCTGCGACAAATACCGACAGTACTGTACTATGTACATATTCTCCGCTGCGCTCGGTGGTAAGGGGCATTGAATTAACTGACCGTCACACATCCACAGGTAAACCTTTTGATCTCCGGAGCTCCGCATCATGTTGTTAGATTGCCTTGGTATAACACAACAATACATTTTCTTATTCTCATAGATTTCTCATCTCAATTGTGAGAATGGCGCTGTGCGGATTGGATTTTCTCCCACGCCGGTCAAATTTCTATAAGAAAATTATGCTTAACTAAATAGTACAGAAAGAACCGTATTTAACAACAAAAACATTATCTACGACCACAGCAGCTACAGGAATAATAACTAATAATAACTGATAATAATAATAACTAATAAATTCTAAATAATTTATGGGTTGAACAAGAACATAACATTACACATGTACGCTTTATATTCTACGATTTCAAAATAAATATTACAGTAATATTCATTTTTATTATTGCGACTCACGACAGCACGACGTCATTTTTTTTTTTTATTTTGTTGTAAACAAATATTTTAATAAACACTGCGACGACCAGGAGTCAGTCTCACGCTTCGACCGGCTTATCATTTATTGTAATAAATAACTAAAACCTTTTATTATCGACTTTACGATACGAACTCTGCGTTGTCCATGTGCTAGACTTGCCTAGTCTTAGTTTTTATGTCATTCCACACGTCGTCGTTTTGATTTTTGTCTGAAAATTCCAAACTCAAGTAATACACGTATGAAACGCCATATGTGCAAAAATATTTATACTTTTACTAATATTAAGACAAAACAACTCCGTCTGGAGCCCAGACTATCCATGTGGGCGCGCGTCGTGAAAATAAAAGTGAATCTATGCTCAGCTCTATAATTGGTTGCCTGTCGCGGTACGTATAAGTATAACAGTTGTTATACGTACCGTCGCTGTATGTATAGCAAGTCCCGAAATAAATTGGCACGTTTTTATCATTTGTTTTCAATTCGCAATCAACATCGGGTAGCCCGCCATTTACAGACTGGAATACATAAAAAACAAGACAAAAGAACATTGAAAAGGTCTACAAGAACCAATTACAAACAGTTCTTAATTTTGGATTTAAATAAGGATAAACAATTAAAGAAAATATCAATAGTTGAGTCAAAGGCAATTATATGAATTTATTATATTATCAGACAAAAATGCAAAAGAACATATAGAATACTGTATATCATGATATTGATATTAACAAGCCCAGAGCTTTTAATATTATTAACAATTTTTAATTTTATTTTGTAAACAAATTTTATTTGTAGAAAATATAATCTCACAGTTATACAAAACATACCAACTAGTGGTTGAAACAACATTAGGAATGCACACAAAATGGCTATAAATATCATTTATAAAATCATTTAAAAAAAAATCAAAATGCAAGTTAGAATGTCACATATAGTGCACCTAAAATTTGGATATAAAACATTCTTTGGATTATCCTATATTTAGAAAAATTAATGAAAATTGTAACGATAGAAAATGAACAATTGATTATCTGTCTATTCGTAACAGTAAACAAAGACAAATTATTATGTTGAGAGAAAGTAACTAAAGTATTTGCACCATTGTATAAATCTAAATGGAAGAAAGTTGATACAGCGTATTGGACCTAGAGCTCTGTCTACACTATAATAATAATAATAAGATTTATACAGCGCACATATCCACTAAAGTGCTCAAGGCGCTTGTGAAAAACCATGAAACATATAAACCTTAAACCTAAATACAATTGATAAATTTGACAAAAACCGAAAAATTAAACAAGACCAATCAAACCCACATCGCTGCTTCCGTTTACCAGCAATTTAAGGTGCATAGACCAGCCAGTACATAACTCACAGGTGTTCTCAGTTATGTCAAACTCTATGTGACAAAAATATGTGATGTGCGCATATATGGTAGTGATATGTCCATATATGGGCATATCACATATGTAGACAGAGTTTGCAAGATTTTTCAAACCGAGAAGAGCTAGAGGACCCTAGTACCTTGCCATATTAACATCGGCAAGGGTTCGAGGCTCACTCACTCCATGGTTCTGGTGGTAGAACGAGTCTTCCCAGATAAGGACTATAAACCGTAGGTCCAGTGTACACATCTGGTTCATGTGCACGTTAAAGAACCTAGTACATCTTTTGAGACGAGTAGGTAGCTACCCTGGCCTTTATCATGTCGGTACATCCTTAACCGAATCGTGGCCTGTATCATGTCGGTACATCCCTAGCCGTATCATGGCCTGTATCATGTCGGTACATCCCTAGCTGCACCATAGCGCGTATCATGTCGGTACATTCCTAGCCGCATTATGGCTCGATCATGTCGGTACATCCCTAACCGAATTGTGGCCCGTATCATGTCGGTACATCCCTAGCCGTATCATGGCCTGTATCATGTCGGTACATCCCTAGCCGCACCATGGCGCGGTACATTCCTAGCCGCATCATGGTGCGTATCATGTCGGTACATCCCTAACCGCATCATGGCCCGTATCATGTCGGTACATCCCTAGCCACGTCATGGCGCGTATCATGTCGGTACATTCCTAGCCGCATCATGTTGGTACATCCCTAATACTGACACTATGATGTGAATAGTTCCTCCAGCCTGTAATACTTGTACTTGTATCCTGCTTCCAGTGGCCCCCTCTCATCTCTACATGTTGTGCTGCCGGTTGCACAGTCAATTTTGAACCTGTGTAACAAAGACTTTGTCGATCTTGTAAAAGTTTTTTGACGTTGTTAGAAACCTGCAAATGGATTAAGATAAATTAATGTATTTATTTGTCTGAGTAATCTGTATTAGTTTCTAAATATGGAGGGAGAATTTCTAAATATGGAGAAATAATTACTAAATATGAATGAATAATTTCTAAATATGGAGGGATAATTTCTAAATATGGAGGGATAATTTCTAAATATGGAGGGATAATTTCTAAATATGGAGAAATAATTTCTAAATATGGAGGGATAATTTCTAAATATGGAGGGATAATTTCTAAATATGGAGAAATAATTACTAAATATGAATGACTAATTTCTAAATATGGAGGGATAATTTCTAAATATGGAGGGATAATTTCTAAATATGGAGGGATAATTTCTAAATATGGAGAAATAATGTCTAAATTTGATTGAATAATTTCTAAATATTGAATGGATAATTTCTAAATATGGAGGGATAACGTCTAAATATGGAGAAATAATTTCAAAAAATAGAGGGATCATTTCTAAATATGGAAGGATAATTTCTAAATATGGAGGGATAATTTCTAAATATGGAGAAATAACATCTGAATATAGATGGATAATTTAACACTTAACATGCAATTATAAAAGTGCATGTTAAGCATGCACATACCTGCAGTATTCTACAGAATTTTGCAATTTGGCCTAAAATGGTAAACTGTCTTAATTTGTGAATTGTAATTTTCTATATTTCGGTTTTGGTCATGGTAGCTGGTCCGACCATTCCAATTTAATCCGTCTATGTTCTATACAACTTTAGTTACATTATTATACATAAATTAAAATAACCTCATAAACAATAATATTATTTTGGATTTGTAAGGCACCTACTAACCTCTAACCGCTGTACATACAACATATATGCATAATAAAAATATGAACATAAAAAAAAAGCTAAAAAAGATTTTAAGTAAACCATAAATTCTATTATCTACTTATAATTTTTACTAACATTTTATTCAAAAATAAGATACTGTATCTGCAATACATATGGTTCATTGTTTTAAAAATTGAAATATATGCAATATCAAAAAAAAAGAATTCAAGTATTATAAAAGGTCACTGAATAATAAATAGATAGATGTTTGATGTCTGTTTGCATAATTCTGTTATTATAAAGCTCTGTCTACACTATCAAACTTTATGTGACAAAAAATGTGATGTGTCCATATATGGACATGATGATGTCATATCACTAACATATTTGGCTATATCACTACCATATTTGGGTATATCACTACCATATTTGGGCACATCACACTGTTTTGATAGTGTAGACAGAGCGTAAGCCAATGTTGCTTCAACAGCTTTCATTGTATTGCGCTGTGTATTTCATGTGTAATAAATAAGGTGTCATTTTATTGAATCTTGAATATGCAGCCTCTAAATGTTGTTATCTTAAGATTTATGATTGATTGAAATCAATTTTCTAGCTATAAAATCTAAATTCAACTTTATCTAACCACAGAGTTGTTGTTCTTCTCTGGGGTCATGCACATACAAAAAATACAATTTCACCAATTTTAATAGTGAATTAAACAAGCCCAAAGTCAGGATTTTTACAGGGATTTCGCTCTTTCCACAATAAAGGTAAAAATCAACATGAACTATGCTAGTAAGTTACAATCACTTCCTCTCTTGTGGCCACATTCACACTTAGGCTAAGGGAAACACTAACTCTATCTAAGTGAATACAATTTAAGGGAAATACTTAAATATTTATTGAGTTAACTGAAATACTTAATGTTTAAGGGAAATATCTCACTTAAGTGTGATTGGTGAATACAGCCACTGTCTCTAGTTTGAAAAGGGCACTCCAGGTAAAAAGTTGATTCTACAGGCCTGCTCGGACAAAACGCAATAAATAATGAGGATTTATTACAAATGACAAAGAAAAAATAAGTGTACAATGAATAAAGATGAAAGTCAGACTAAAAAATCTGCATATTATAAATAATTTAAATCACGATTATAATATGAAAATGATAAAAGTGCTAAACCAGCTAGAGTAAGTAAATTGTCAAAACTAAGAAGATAAACAGATAAACACATGTCAGAAAAAGGTTTTCCTAGACAAAACAAAGAAACACAACACACAACAAATTTAATATATTGTTTTTAATGAACAACATAGATATTATTAATGGATTGCGTTCTCACCCTCTTTTTATTGTGGGCGGCTATTCTGTTAAATTCAATTTCCTCCATGCAGAGTTTTACCGTTTGTGGTGTGGATGAATTTACAAGGCTATTACCACTACACTCCTCACTTGCCACAGTAGCACTGTCAAAATAACCACATAATAATTTAGAATTTAGATTCATGAATGCAGCTGAGCTGAGGCTTATAAAATTTCATATGCAAGAAACAGGATGGATAAACAATATTGTAGCCATATGTTTGCAACGAGGAGAACACTCGTTTTATGAGTATGTTCGCAAATACATTTACGAATTTAGATTAATTGTTATAAATATTCATAATGAAATTGAAGAGTGCACTGTGCCGCACATGTTTAGGTTCTCAAGGCGAGAAAATACTACTTTAGTGTGACCTATTTTTCATTTTATGTTTTTCTTTGATTTGTGTTATGTTGATTGGGAAGATATTTCTGAAGTTGATAAAATCAATAGAAATAAACCAATACAACTTACGAGTGAATGGCTGGCAGCCTGACTGGTGCGGCTGTGATCATAGCGTTGTCTAACGTTTGTTTTGCATTGCGAGCTGCTTTACTTTTTATTATGTCGGAAACATTCTTTCCTGGAAACAATCTGGGAAGAAGAGCTAAAATATCCTGGTGGCCTGGGTCAAGGTGTAATGCTACTAACAAGTCCTGGCGAGATCCTGCCTGGTTCTAAAAATGAAAAATAATATTTATTTTTAAATAAAACAAAATATTCTATATTGAGGTTTTTTTTTTATAGAATATACTTTGGAAACAAATCTGAGATACACATATCATAGTCTTAAAATATGAATGAATTATCTTAACTCTTAGTCTTATTAAGGGGACACCTTCAAGGCCTAAAAAAAGTGCTCCTTGATATGATTAATATTGCCTTTGTGAGTCTGCCATAGCCAAAACAAAATACCACTGGAAGTTGTTTTAATTTAATTTAAATAGGAGAATCAAGATTCAATTTATATTTTCACATTATATTATAAATTCACATAATATTACATAAATGAAATTTGTTTTCCTGAGCTTAGAAACATACAATACAATTTAAAAGTAAAACACAATATAAAAACGTAAAACCTTAATTAATTATTATTAGTGTCCCAAAGGAGAGAATTCTACATAGAATTTCTATACTATTATGTTAAAAACGTAAATCTATTTGCATACCTCCATTGTAAAGCGAACTTTAGCTCTGTACACATAGTAACTGCCAACCTTAGGGCTGTGCTGCATTGCTAGAGTAAACCTGGCCTCAGACTCCTGCAAATTGTGCTCTTCGTAGTCAAGTAGTCCAAACTCAAAATGCACTCGAGCTATCCTCGAGTGTATGTTGCAATCTAGGTTGTCTAACTCGAGGGCTTGATGATAATCAGCGAGCGAGAAGTTTAACTCGCCCAGTCGGAAGAAACAATCTATAAAACGGACCAACAGAAAAAGCACCATGGATTTAAGTGTTTTTTAAGGAGGTAGCATCAGGACCCAAAAAAGTGTCGCCTTAATAGAAGTGTCAAAAGCAGGAGTTCTACTGTAGTAAAACCATTTAATATAATAATTTATTTCAGTCAAGAGGTTACAGATTTAATCGTAATAAAATAAAATGTCTCCTTACCTCCTCTGTTAATATAAAGACCTTTCTCTCTTTTTTCACCCTTAATCGCTTTGTTCAGCAGCACCACGGCTTCGTTGTAATGACCCCGCACAAAACATTCAACTGAGAAGTCGTTATAGGTCAACAGAAGTTGGCGCTGTGCATCCATATAAATCGCATCTTGTTCATCGTGACCCGATTTATCCATGGCTAACAAGTAATCATCGATCGAGGCGTTAAAGTCGTGAAGCTTGCGATGGAGTGCACCCCTGTGAATTCACAAATTAATAAATATTGCAATATTTATTATTTTACTAATTTATTCTGTTTAGTAGAGTGTGAAGGTACATTGATTAACGATCATTAAATAATGCATACTATACTACACATACTACACAATTGTCCAATCAAATTACATGAATTTAATTGGGTGTTATATAATATTGATTATTAGGTTAAATGATATATTCTAATTAATTTTCTTATTGATTGAAAAAGACATTTTTAACTAAGAATTTTACCAACTCCGGAAAGAACACATCCACGAAATATTTAGTATGATTTAAGTTACTATATACTTGTATATAATCACCTCTACTGTTTCTTTAATGACCTACCTTAGTATATGATATTCGGGTACGGTAGGATTGTAGTCAATAGCGTTAGTAATCTTCTGTAACGCATCCTTAAACCTTCCCTGAAGTTGTTGTTGAATGCAGTTGCTACGATACTCGTCCGCTTTTTCTTCAAGTTGCTTCATTAATGTCTTTGCTTCTTCCTGATTCGGGTCAAGACTGAGGGCGTCTTTTAAATCGTAGTAACAAAGAGTTGTCTGTAGAAAAAAGAACACGTACATAGTTTGTGTTATTCACGCAATTGCACTGTAACGTTCATGTTAATATGTGCTACAATATAACCATAAGCGAATTAATTAATGGTGGCTATCAAGTTAACTACATATACACAAGATGCTCTACATACCCAAAGTCTTATTATAAGTATTTAGGAGTGGAGTTGTAAATTGTCATTAGAGAAAATCCTGACATGACAGGACTTCACAACCACTAAGCCACAACTTCACTTGCTCATACTAGACTTGAGTGAAATACCATCAAATAATCGAGTAACAAACCTAGAAAATGGTTATGCTTCCTAAAAGGTAGTACTGTATTAATTTGGTAGATTTTTTAAGTGTACCTTTACAGTAGAGAAAACTTACATTTCTAAAGAGGTGATGCAGCCTTGCTCGCATTATGTACAGGTCTGGGTTATCATGTTCAACTTCCAGTCTTTTGTTAACGAGAGCTAAACATTCACCATGCCTCTGAAGCGCTGACAAACAAGCAACACTATACCAAACAATCAAATAAAATATATTGTTAAAGGTCTGTCTACACTATCAAACTTTATGTTACAAAAAAATGTGATGTGTCAAATCACTACCAAGTATAGGCATATCAGGGACATATTTGGGTATATCACTTTTTTGTCAAAATAATTTTATAGTGTAGACAGAGCTTAACATTTTATATTTGAAATCTATGTTTATATACATTGTAGAGAAACACCGACGATAGGTGTAAAAATACTGTCAACTATCTTTGCGTCAGGGAGCTAAGTTAAGATGTGTTTCCATACTGACATAATTGTATACTATACACAGTAACATTCAAACAATGCACATCAAGATAATGCACCCTAGTTAGGAGAATTCTAACCAAAATTTTCATGCCAGGTTATTAATGCTAAGGTAGACCTTCTATATTTTGTTCTCCTACCCACCCACAAATTGTTATTATAGTCCCTTTTTTCCATAGAAGTAGTAGTAATATGAAAACAATTTATTTCCATTTCATAAACAGCAGAAACAAAGATTCCGATGACATTAAGAGTTTGTTGGATGGTCAGGTTACTACCAATCTAAAGCACTGTCTATACTATCAAACTTTATGCGACCAAAAATATGATGTGCCTATATATGGACATGATGATGTCATATCACCACCTTATTTAAGCATATCACTACCATATTTAAGCATATCACTTCCATATTTGGGCACATCACATTTTTTTTTTCAAATTAGTTTGATAACGTAGACAGATACATGACAATCTTGGTATTTAAGGGAGAGGAAAGACCTACCTTCTTGTGTGATATGCCACAACTTCTGGTCTCATCTCAGAGGCTTTTGAGAATGCTTCTAATGATTCCGTATACAAGCACTGATCAAACAGAACCTGGCCTTGAAAGTAATACATAAAAGCCAACTTGCTGTAATATTTATCATTGTCTGGATCTAATACGCACACTCTCTTCTGATTTAAAATGGCCGATTGGAAATCACAGAGTTGTAGGTAAGCTTCAGCGCGATGCACGTAGAACACAACATTCTTTGGTTGCAAGTTTAACGCCTTGTTAAAGCATAGAATAGCTTTACTGTGTTCACGCATCGCTGACAGTTGGCGCCCTCGCTCAAAACTGAAACATAATAATAAAAATATTACCCACATGTAGGTACCAATACTTTTATAACAATACATTTGTATTACATTTGAAAATAAGTGATTTGAAAATAGAATTTTGTTGTAACTTAGACTTAGAGTTCATTTTTATCCAATTGGGACATAGGGCCTTGTTTTTTCTGTAAGAATTGTGCCCAAGACAGTGATAAAGGACAGGAGCTGAGGTGAACACCAGGATAAAAATCCTATTTTCTTTCAGAAATGTTTTTTGAACACGTATGAACAAGATGTGTACACTGGCCTTTATCAGAGAAGACTTGCCTTGACCATGTACCGATATTATGGTTGCAGTGCTCCTTTCTTAAATCAACAAATATGTAAACATTTGATTACTTACTGCTCCTCCGCTTTGCGACGTACGACATCATCAATTCCTACTCTTTTGTACTTAGCACCGCCAAAAAAATCTGTCGCTAATGTTTCTGTGTCCACTTGTCCAATCTGTTCATCTTGTTTCATTTTTGCTTCCATTATTTTCTCATTACTTACAGCTGTTTTAAACAACTCAGCAGCTGTCTTTTCCATTGCCTAAAATTAACAAGGGTTTAATAACTGAATTATAAAATATTATAAAGCTCTGTCTACACTATCAAACTAGTTTGACAAAAAATGTGATCTGCTCAAATATGGTAGTAATATTCCCAAATATGGTAGTGATATCATGACATCATCATTTTGGAGGCAATCAGGACCACGGTCCCAATTTTGGACCACTTTTTAGTATTATTTTCAGACCTGCTAGTGTTAAAAGCAGTCTTAATAAAGTAACAAGTAAACTGAAATTGCATTTTCTCGAGAACTACTTGTCCAAACAACTTCATTTTTGTATAAGAGACAAGAGTTATAATTTGTGATTTGTAATTTTAAAACATATTTAGATTTAATGTACAGGTTTTTTGATACAAGTAGTTTAAAAAAAACTATTTCTTTTCAAATTCACCAGTTTGTTTTAGGCGTTGCTATTCTATTGTTAATATTAGTCAACTGAAGCTATTGTTAGTTCATAGCACTAATAAAAATTTGTATGCAGGAGAATATTACGGAGGAGGTATAAACTCTTGGAGTGTCGTTCTAGTTTCGTTTTGGAATTATATAGTGTTTTCCAAACCTTACTTTACCAGTTATTTATTCACCAACAAAACCCACCTTATGATAAACATCCTCTTTCTTATTTCCCTTGACATCAGCTGCAAACGTAACGCTTTTGGTACTTTCTCTGCTCAGAAGTTGTCTGCCGACTACCATTCTGTCTGGCTCACTGCCAATGAAAGATTCATCCTTCAAAAATTGATCGTAATCTGGTGTTGGGAAATCGCAGTCATTCTCAAAGAGTTCATTATCAATCGTAGTAGCACGACTTAGTGGCGCTATGCTACGATTATCACCTTCTGATGGTGTGTCAACATTTTTAGATTGTGATTTCTCTGTTCCCGCATTCTTTTGAACCTCTCTATCCTCTTTTGCTGAAATAATAATAAATCAATTTATCAATAATTGATTTATAAGATTTATATTTATTGTATGTTACGTTATTTGTTTGTATTTTTAAAATTGTACATACGTTGAATTTTGAACCTTTGTGTATATATCGAAATCTTGCATTATATTTATATAATGTAAAATGTTATTACAATTTTTATATCTTTTTTTTGTAGTTCTTTATATTTTTAGGATATCTTATCTTCTTTCAACTGGTTATAGAATGTTAAAAAGTGTGCTCACTGTTGTGCTTCTCGGAAACATTATTTCCCCTTCTTTCATCTTCACTTTGTTCCTCCTTGATTACCATAATTCTTGATGTATTTTGTTTTTCACCAGCTTTTCTCTGTAAATCTTCTCTATCAATACTTTCCACTTTGATGTTTTCTTGTGTCCTTCGTTCTGCTGGTAACTCTTTTGGATTTTCACCCTCTGTTGTAGCATTCAATTCATCAGTCGTATTTATTACCGTTTCATTATTTATTGATTTCTCAACTTCCATGGTGGTTGCTTTATCAGCCTGAAGAGAAGAGTGTAGAGAACTAATTTATCAATCAATATTCATATTATAATTTGGCCTGCCCTATCAACAATATGGCGTCATGAGGTAATTTCCCGATTGATCGTAATCAAAACGGTACTGGGTTTGGTCTACTAGCGTTCCTGCTCCCAACCAGTACATCCATTCATAGAAGCCTTAATGAAGTAAGCCTACCTGGTGGTGGCCATAGAACGGTCCCGAGATAACGACTATACTTCGGCTTTAGTCGATAGAAGATTGAATAAATTGTTAGAGATAGAGTATACGATGTTATGATTATGTGTAGATATGTGATTTGTTCTTTTTATTCCAATGATGTTATGTATTTAATAAATTTGTTATATCAATTAATTAAATTATCGTAGATTGCATATTATGCGATGAATATTATTTAATAAATTTTTGATATATTATTATTATTATATATAAAAAAAAAAAAAAGGTATTTGTTAGTATAAATTAAAAAAATAGATATAAGGAAGAAAAGCAAAGAGATTATGGAGCGGCTGTACCAGAATATACAACACTAAGTATTGTAAAGTTAATATATTAAAAATTTAGGCGATCTTGTCAAAGGTCAAGCGCCTTCAGCCTGCCACGTTTCGATATTCAATATTGAACTTGACCTGACGTGGTTCCACAATATCTTTATATGAAAATGGTAGAGTGGATAGAAACATAAATTAATTTAAATTTAAAATGTTTACCTTAAACTGGTTTTGAACTGAATCGGTTGATGTCTTATCGTTGTATGTATGATTTGGTTTGGTTTAAATTATGTTCGATAAAAGTGCGTATGCGTATAGAATGAAATGCTCGCGTTACGATGTACGCGTGTAATGCTGTTTATATCGTATAATAGATAAAGGATGAAATTATAGAAGGTATGATGGTAGAAAAATAAAAAAGCAGTTTAGGATGTAGAAATAGGAAAAGTTTGTTAGTGCAAAAGTGTAGATTTTGAATGTGAGAAATGACTAGAAAGTACATTCCTGCTAGAGTCCTATGTCGGCACCTAGGCCTATATAACGTCATGAGGTAATTTCCCGATTGATCGTAATCAAAACGGTACTGGGTTTGGTCTACTAGCGTTCCTGCTCCCAACCAGTACATCCATTCATAGAAGCCTTAATGAAGTAAGCCTACCTGGTGGTGGCCATAGAACGGTCCCGAGATAACGACTATACTTCGGCTTTAGTCGATAGAAGATTGAATAAATTGTTAGAGATAGAGTATACGATGTTATGATTATGTGTAGATATGTGATTTGTTCTTTTTATTCCAATGATGTTATGTATTTAATAAATTTGTTATATCAATTAATTAAATTATCGTAGATTGCATATTATGCGATGAATATTATTTACGTCATGAGGTAATTTCCCGATTGATCGTAATCAATTCGGTACTGGGTTTGGTCTACTAGCGTTCCTGCTCCCAACCAGTACATCCATTCATAGAAGCCTTAATGAAGTAAGCCTACCTGGTGGTGGCCATAGAACGGTCCCGAGATAACGACTATACTTCGGCTTTAGTCGATAGAAGATTGAATAAATTGTTAGAGATAGAGTATACGATGTTATGATTATGTGTAGATATGTGATTTGTTCTTTTTATTCAAATGATGTTATGTATTTAATAAATTTGTTAGGCCTAGCCTATATCAATTAATTAAATTATAGTAGATTGCATATTATGCGATGAATATTATTTAATAAATTTTTAATATATTATTATTATTATATTAATAAAAAAGATATTAGGCTAGGCCTAACAAATTTATTAAATACATAACATCATTTGAATAAAAAGAACAAATCACATAAATACACATAATCATAACATCGTATACTCTATCTCTAACAATTTATTCAATCTTCTATCGACTAAAGCCGAAGTATAGTCGTTATCTCGGGACCGTTCTATGGCCACCACCAGGTAGGCTTACTTCATTAAGGCTTCTATGAATGGATGTACTGGTTGGGAGCAGGAACGCTAGTAGACCAAACCCAGTACCGAATTGATTACGATCAATCGGGAAATTACCTCATGACATTATTTACTACAGTACCAACATATAATAACAATGACATACAACAAATATTTTGTAAAATTTATTTATAACTTGCGTCTTGATTGCGTTACCTACCTACCCCCAGACAGTCTAACACTTAGACCTACCTAATGACAGTGTTAATTATTAATAAGAACTACAACAAGGCTTTATAATTAGGCCTATATAATAAATCACATGATCATGATGTAGCCTATGCCTAGTAGTAGTATAAATAGGGGCCTAGCTAGGTAGGCTTCCTACCGTACCTAGTTAGGCCCTACATATAGGCCTACTATAACATAGGCCTAGGCTAGCCCTACTCTAGCCTAGCTAGCTAGGATGCCTAGCCTTCTACTACTACTACTACTACTAGCCTAAGCTAGGCCTACCCTCCACCCTAGCTAGGCTAGGTCCTAGACCTAGTTAGGCCTAGTTGTAGTCCAGGATGTCCTCTAGGTTAGGCCTATTATAGTATGTACGTATCCTAACATAGGCCTAGCCAGTCCTCACCAGCAGAGAATAATGTAAGGCTTACCTACTGTTACCTACTACTCAGCCTAGCTAGGCCTAGCTAGCTAGCCTACCCCAGGCTAGTAGTAGTCTATTGACGTAGCCCAATAAGCTAGCCTAGCTAGGCCTAGCCTTGGCTTCCTATCTAGCCTAGGATTTAAAATATGAAATCTACTCACACTACATATTCTGCACACAGAATTCAACACTGTCTTGCTGTAAATAATAATCAAAACTAAGAAAAAAGCGTATATTTAAAAGCTTAATTCGCTTCGCAGTTGTAAGTTGTTGATTCAGTTGTTATTGGAGATGCGCCCTCTATAGTCTATACATAAAATAGAGAGCGCCGTTGTCGCCAAAAATTAAAAACCTCGTAAAAACCATGTCACAGTACAATAAATGATTTGGGCGAATTTTTAATATCAATTTTTTTTTCTTACTTTTACTTCTTTAAAAATGTTTTTTCTTCAAATAAACAAATAATGTATGATTTTCCTAGGTAATGATAACCTTATTTGATACAGTATTATTCTTCTTTCTTGCAGCATCTTTCTCAGAATGCGAAAGACTTGTTATTTATGCTTTGTTATAAAGCACACAACAATAGTCATATTAAATACAATCATTCACATTAAGCAATGCCCATGAGCAGCAAGTGCCAAGAAAGTCACAAATGAATATTTTCAAAATTTGAAAATGTGCCACTCATTTGGTTAAATTTAAAGTACACATACTATAATGCCTTTAAAACCCAAATGGAAAGATCTTCATGTCTCCATTGCCTCAACTCCAGCATCCGATGACTTCTTTTTCTTTCCTTTCCGTGATAATGTGTCATTGACAACCTCCACTGAAACAAATTGAATTAAAATGTAATACATAATCGAACTAGAACTTGAAACTTCACCAAAAAAAATGTATATACCTTTTTTTTTATTTTTGTGTCTTAATGCTGTGTACGATTAGGCTAATTTCACTACAACCGTGTGTATGTGAGTTTGGTTATGGTTATGTAACCAGTCTGTCTACTAACAATGGTTTCAGTTGACTAACAATAGAACAGCAACGGCAAAAAACAAACAGGTGAGTTTGAAAAGAAATAGGTTTTTTAAAACTATTCATATAAAAAAACCCCTGTACATTAAATCCAATTATGTTTTAAAATTACAAATCACAACTCTTGCCTCTTGTACAAAAATGAAGTTTTATAGACAAGTAATTTTCGAGAAAATGCAATTTTAGTTTAGTTGTTTCGTTATGACAGGTCAGTTATTCAGTTTGAAAATTGTCTCATATCTTTTAACACTAGCAGGTCTAAAAAAGTGGTCCAGAAATGGGATCCTGGTCCGGATTGCCTCCTTAAATGGAGTGGTTCTTGACCACATATCTATCTGTGGCCTCAATTTGGTAAAGATCTGGCAATAACAAACACATGCGATCGACTACATAACCTCCTTGGTGGAGGTAAATATACTTGTTGGACAGCTGTCATTTTTATTTTCAAAGTCACAATTTCATTTGTAAATTGATGAAATAAAATACCACCTTGCATAGCGTTTCTCTCCTTATCTGATCTAAGTATTGCTTTAATAAGTTTGCGTTTTTTCTTATTTGATGGCTTCACAACGGCATGCGGATCAGTGCTGAAAAGAAAACAGAAATATAAAGATTCGATCTTCAAGACAATATTCCATGATGTACACTTCCACTTGATGTCTGCCGGAATAAGTTGTGCTGCACTAATAAACTATGTATTTCTTTTTGTGTTTATTGATTAAACAAGAAATATTTCTTACAAAAAACGCTGCTCGCTTGTTGAAAAATATATATTTATTTCAAATTTGTTTTTGAATGTGTCATTTTATTGTCACATAATAGTTATTTTACCTGAAAAAATGTAATTTAAAGCAACAAATACTTAAATTGTCTTTCAGAAAATGGTTTTTGGGTTTCTTTTCTCTTTTTATATGTGAATAAATATTATTTTTTTGTTACAGAAGTGAATACTCAATTCCTGTCACTTTAGTTAATTTTATTGCTAAGGTCAAGTCTGGGGGTCACTTCATCACCCTAGATATTTCAAGTGTGAAGTATCCTATTACAAACACAAACTTTAATGGACTGTTTTGATAATAATTCAATGAATATCTGACAGTGAATTACAATCAAAAGTCAGTATTATAGTCAAATGGGATAAATACCAGAAATGCTTTGGGATTTGTAATTTTAGCCTAATAGACTCTTTTCCAAGACGTTTTTTGGGTCTAGTAGCTGGAATCAATAAATTATAGTGGAGTTTCCATTTTCGCAAAACTGTCATCCTTAGATACTATAACTGCTGCTTGCTTTAGCTTCTGATTGAGTAGTCCTCATGGGACATAGCTGGCTAGAGCAGCAGCGTGAAAAGATTTTGATTCTACAGTATAAAAAAACACTGAATTGTCTCAAAATTACTAAATGGTACAAAAATTTACATATAAAATAGATCATTAAAATACTACACAAACATACCACAGAAAAGTACAATATATATATATATAAATAATACTGTAAGTTATAGAAACAGTTGCTCATATTCGGAACATGATCTTATAATCGCGTCGAGATATAAAAAAGGGTCTAAATATCATTTAAGGAATTAATTTAGGGTCAGGTAAGGTCGGGATTCACGTAATCTTTCTGTGCGAAAGTTAAATTAAACTTATTTTTGGGAAATAATGTTTAATTTTTTTATGGCATTCTTTCCAAACTGCCATGCAAAACCTTAAAACATTTATTTCTTTAAATGATTACGGTATACAGTTGGAGAATCGGGATGGATTGCTTCATTTACTAAACTCTGAATAAGTTTAAGTTTTGTACCGTTTTCTTCGACGATGATAGTTTAAGATTGTACTCTCCTCCTTGCCGACAGTTTCTTGTCCTTTTTGTTTATTCTTCTTCTTTTGAATGGTTTTTAATCGTCTTCTTTTTGCATGATTCTTTTGTAAATCCTGGAGAAAAAATGTAAACAAATATAATAGTACATGTTGAAATAAAATTTGCCGTTCTGAAAAGAACTGTTGAGTTTCTGATTTGATTGTCCTCAGGAGTGAGAAAAAAACGTTGAAAAACTATTATACGTGGTGTACCGCAAACTTTTGATTTCAATATGCAAACCTTCAAACAATATAATAGTACAATTAATCATGACATGTATTCGTTTTATATTCAAGGTGTTGCGCTCAATCCAGTGACATGTTTAACTTTGTCAATGTCAAGCACCTCTGAACATTACTATGATAGATAACCGGTGCTATATATATAAAGTTTAATTGATATCTATCTTCTTTAAGTTTAAAAGATTAATAAATACATACTGTCTTGGGTCTATTAATTTTACTTGATGGTGGCATACTCTTCTTTTACTTTTTACCTGAAAAAAACATTACAACAAAAGTGTTAAATCAATGTGTAGAATTAGGCCTACTTTTAATAACATTAATTCTACCTAGGCCATAGTAAATTATTCATACTTCTTCTAGCATTATACCTCCATGATTCTACTACTGACTGTGTAAACAATGCTAAACAGTACTTGTTGTTACAAACTATTGTATTATGTACTACTGTAGTACTACTACTACAATATTGGGCGAAACGACCAGAAGACTCATTTCTGAATAACAACTGCAATCAGTAGCCTGCATAATTTTGTTGACCTCAATATTGCCTAGCTAGGCCTAGTCACTAACCAAGGCCTACTAAATGGTATAGTAGAGCACGTGAAAGTATCTGAATCAATAATGAGTTGATATACATTTGACAGTTGGTTAAATTATACTTAATTTATTAGTGATAAAACGGTTAGTGTTATGAACTTTCTTATAGAAAACAGTACGTACTTCCCAGGCCAAAATTAAAACTAAAAAGACACATGTGTTGTTTTTGTATTTCAAATAGCGCCCTCTATAAACAAACGAGTGTAGGTCTGATGACGTGTGTGTAACCCATTTTGTTTTGATGTTGTGTTAGTATTTAAAACTTTGTGGCTTGTTATTTGTAAGTTTGTCTGTAAATTGAATGCACCATTTACTGATAAATGTGTGCCACCGATATAAAGGTGATTTTTATGAATAAATAAACAAAATAAAATAGTTCAACCAGGGAACTCCGATTCCAAGTTCTCAACTTTACACCTTATCACAGTGATACTATATATATATATATGTGCTCTTTTTAAATTGTTATTAAATTTTTGCAATAAGACAGACCCAATAAACAAAATCTCACAAAGAACATTACTATTGCCATAGAGTTATATTAAAACTAGAGAGTTGTCTCTCCGGTTGTAATAAATCTATGGATATTTTTTGAGAGGTGAATGCTACTGAAAAAGTCCAAACTGTTTACTTCATTGGGAATACACAAATCATACAAACCAAAACAACATTTTCAGTCATATTTTTTATTTCGGAAGAGAAGAAAAGTCCATCTAGAGTTGGTACTGTAAAACATTAAAAATATTAGGTTGATTGAGAACTTAAATACTAGGATCAATAGAAGGGGGAAAATGCCTTATAACAATTAAAGCAACAGTCCTAATATCATAAATAATCAAACAAGCATACACCATTTAATGCATTCATGCTTACTGCAAACATAGACGAACTTAATTATACTCGTCGTTGTCGACTACGTCCATGTTGAGATATCCTGTGTTGCAGCTTTACAGCATATTATCGATTTCAGTTTGTGCTCTTATAAAGCAAAGGCGCATATGATACAATACGTATAACAAACGGTGTTAATTGAATATCAGGATATAATGTCAGTCATGCATTCACCGAAAGAAAGATGGTTGCTGAGGACGTTTGATCAGCCATCCTCCCCAAACATATATGTTCTGTACATTTCAAATGTATAGGCCTACATACTGTATGACAGACACCCAGTCATTGCTGTTTTTTGGGACTTTTTGGCGACCCTTGACCCTTGATAAACCATGTTCCTTGTAATAGCTACGGACGGTGTTGCTTTGTTATTTATTTTAAAGGACAATGAAACATGAGGTAGAGGATTAACTTGAGTCACAACTTATTGTACAGCGGGATACATATCGTCACAACCTTTGTCTCATCATTCCAAGCTTCAAATTCATGTATACTAGCTAGCATACAATCCAACAAACCCCACCCGAACCCCACCCACAATGTCGGATCCAGGGGAGGGAGCGCTGGGGAAACGTAGGCTCCCAACAGCCAAAACGAAACTACTATATCTATTTTTGACAGACTATAAATAATATATGTTAGCGCTATCCACACTTGGAAAATCCTGGATCCGCCCCTGACCCCACCCAACCCTTACCCCTGACCCCAACAAAACATTTATACATAAACATTTAATAAAAGAGGGGTTTGTTTGTCGGTTGTGATGATTATTTACCATTTAATATTTTAAAAACTCAGGACTACATTATGCCTCATGGGTCAACATCTTTTAAGTAAAATAATTTACAGTTTTATTAGCGTGAACGATAAGGTACAGACAAAGAGAGATGAAGCCATATACCTACAACACGTTAACAAATATTGGAGCATATATTTCTCCACAAGAACTCCAAAGCCCAGATAAAATAAATGCATCACATATTGACTAGAGTCTCTAAAATTTCCAAAGTAAATATTATGATATATACTATATAACAACTAATTTTTAAAATGGCCTACCGGTATACCAAATTTCCCTTTAAAAAAAATTTAAATACTTCGATAGCGATACAGCTTTATAATAAAAACCAGAGGCGTGTACAGAGAAAGATCCCATCCTATTATGAATAAAAAATACATAGGTTTAGACAGTATCACCTATATATATTACATATCTTGTGATGGTTTCTGGTGGTAACCATCTTAACCCTTAAAATAAATTCTGTACACATCCCTTACTTGTTACTCTTTTCCTAGCGAGAAATAGAAAGAGGAAACAGAGTTGACAATGAATCTTTTACATTTGTTTTAAAACATCATTTACAATTAGAAACACTGTGTTGAAACAAAGGATACACAAAAGCTATTTACAAGCTGCTACATAGAATACCAATGTGAACAACTGATAACCCCCCAGGGGGCAACGGCAGCATAAACGGACACCCAGAATGTTGCGCTAATTTTAAAATAGCATAAATTATATTCTTCAAGACGATTCATCGTTTAATTATTTACCCATTGTTTGACATTTACCAGCCTATCACATGTTCAAAGCGACTAATGTACCCTTAAACTTACCCACGATAGAGCATTTGAAAGGAATTTTAAATTTCTACAGCTTGACAGAATTTTTTTTAAATGTGTGGCATGTTCAAATTAAAAGAATTCTACCATGGTGATAAGATTATTTTTAATTGGCTAGATTCTTGCGGCAAATGTTATTTGGGTCAGCAGGATCAATATACTGCCACCAATGGTGCAAGAATTCATTTATAGATGTTCCCACAGCATATACACATGGTAATTGTACATTAACACATAACTTATGTATACTAACATATACTTACGTATATGCACATGAATGGATGTGTAGGCTTTGTTTGCCTATCTATGCATATGTATATATCTAAATATGGTACATACATTATTATGAATATGCATATAAATATGCATATAAATATGATACATAAATATGAATATGCATATTTCTACTATACATAATATGGTATATACATATGAATATGCATATATATACCATATTTATGTACAGTAGAAATAAGTATGCATATAATAAAGTAGAAATGAATATGCATATAAATATGATACATAAACATGAATATTCATATGTATATTTCTACTGTACATATGGTATACATATAAATATGCATATAAATATGATACATGAATATTCATATGCATATTTCTACTGTACATATGGTATACATATAAATATGCATATAAATATGACACATGAATATTCATATGCATATTTCTACTGTACATGGTATATACATATGAATTATAAATATGCTATATACATATTTCTACTGTATATATGGTATACATATGAATTACATGTACATATCATATGATTATGATAAGATATATACATATGCATAAATTGTATAAATAGTTCTGTCTGTTAGTCAACCTTACAAAAGCCTTATGTCAAAAAATAAACATTGTAATATATGGGCGTAAATTCATTTTAAATGTTCTACCATTTATCCAATAAAGAGACATTTTTAATGTACATTTTCTTAATTCTATATAACTGAAATCTCATTGATCAAAAAATACATCCAATTTTATATTTCAGAGTAAACTGGTACATACAACTATAGTGTTGTACCATAGGATCCTAGATTGCATACATACACACTGTACATATTCAATTATCATAGGATCCTAGATTGCATACATACACACTGTACATATTCAATTATCTTTTTTTATTTTCAAGAGGAAAACATCTGTACATTGGAGTCTATATTAACAGACACATAATTTCAGGTCTTGCGGTAATTTCAACAATATTACCAAATTCTTCCAAGAAAATAAACAACACAATAAAAAATATATATATATTTACCAAATATGGTCATAATAGGTTTACAAAAACAACTAGACAGAATACGTTGAGTTTATTCCTTTTCACTATGCTAACTAATACTTTGTATTTTCTAGCGAATTCTAGAAGAATACATTGTTAAGAACCGAAATGTTTTCAGCCAATATTACCCTGCAAAACCTGCTTAGATATCATTTGCTGCATAATGTTACAATGTTACTAATGTTTTTAAAATTTATCGATTTACAAGGAACTTTTTAACAAACACACTTGTCATCTTTGGAACATTTTATATTTTTGTATGATCACTTTTTAAAGATGATTTGTTGGTAGAAATAGATTATTTTAATTTTTGCTTCTCAAACTTATAACCATTTTCCATTATAATGCAATGTCTACATAAGGATGCGTGTGGTTTGACTCGACATTATAGAAAACATTTCCCGCAATAAAATATTCACTAATTTGTTTTAGAACAAATTAGAAACAGAAAAAAATGGCATAAAATATACATAAATAAACTTTCTATACATATATGGGCAATTAAAACTTGGATTTGTTCACAAATTATCTAATTGGTATTTTTATTCATGTGCAACCAAATATGTACATGTTTTGACATTGAATCAGAATCATTTTTAAAATTTTAATCTTATAATAGGTCTCCGATTAATCCAATTTAAAGTTTTAATCTACTGTTATTCCACAGTGGAAATTTTATGCATTATTACATATTTTTATTTATAAAAATAACCCAATATTTGATAGTTAAAATCCATTATTTTCTAATATTTAACAAACAAATAGATTAATAAAGTAAGAGAATCTTCTGATCAAGTTAGTCCTATACTGTGGTATCACATTGCAATTCTACTGTAGTTATACTACATTAAAAACATAATTTGTATTAAATAAAATATGTATTATTTTAAACGTAACAACTAGTATTTTTTATTTGCTTTCTTTATTAACATAACATTTCACCGTTGCAGTTTTTATTTTACATTGTCTGCCGGATATCCTTCAACATTGATTTTTTATTTTGTTTTAAAACATTTTTTCTTGTTTTGTGTAAAGGATTATTGGGTTGTCCTGAATGGCGGTTGTATTTAGTATAAATTTGAAATAAAAACTAATTAGAACATATTTAGTGTTTAGCATTGAATACAATAGAAGTTAAAGGTATTATTTTCTTGCAATCATTTTTAATCTCATTTCACCTAATATATACATTTAGAAATACTGTTTATATTTTATAATTTTTTGGGGGGATTAAATAAATATCTTTCTAAAAATTTGATTGTATTTGTCAAATTAACATTCAAAACATCAATTAACATCAATAATATAATAATTAATGTAATTACTGAAAATTGATTTTAAAAATTCATTATAGTTTTGATAAAACCTAGAATCATTTTTATAAATAACTATGTTCTGCATTATTTTTTTTTAGAATCAATATGAATTATTGATAATTGAAATATGTAAATGATCCACTAGATCCACGATACATTTAAATTGCACATGAACTACACCAGAAACCGTTACCAGCTGCCATGGCAACAATAATTTGTGGCAACATCAAAGAATTTACTTTGCCCCAGGGCTTGTTTTTCACTTGAAAATGTACACCTCCATAATGCACATGCCAAGAATGGTAAGTGTATTAGAGTACAATAAAAGTCAGCCGCCGTTAATGAAATAAAATATTAAAAATTCAGTGTATCTTTCAATACACAAAAAGCAGGTTGTTTGTTAATAACCACAAAAAAACACAAGATTTTCACCACTAAAAAACTGCTTTTTCATGGGGTAATCACACCCAAAATTCCATACTTCTGATTGGCTAAGATTCTTTTCATTGTGAAGAATAATGATATATTATTCGTCTACCACAATATTATTATCCTTCCTAACCGGTTGCAAAACATAAAAGTTCACTATACCTTTCGCCAACATTAAATTACATTTCCATATATTGGTTACAATCTAGATATGCACAACTTTGAATATTTTAATCAAAGATTAACAAAAAAGTAATAAATTTCTGATTATTTATAGTGAACATACTTGAATTGAATATTCAGTATTGTAATGCATTTTAACAGTTTAATATTGAAAGCTTTTGAGCTTTTCAGATTTAAATGGTGAATGATTTGAATGATAAACATGCTAACATGTGAAATGTAAAGGATATAATGGCTGATGATAACTGTAGTCATATCTGAATTTGATACAATCATGTTGGTGGTTAAAACAGCTTTAAAATATTATATATATATTTACATATCTTTGTTTTTGTTCTATGAGCTGTTAGATTAAGATTTTTTTTTCTCTCTTTTGCTATGGATATAATATTATGTCACCATGATATTCCGAAATAAAAAGATAAATGAAAATATATATGGTATATTAACAAACTTTGTTTCCTAGCATATAGAGAGAACCCAAATGCCATTAACCAAAGTATCTAAAGCTCTGTCTACACTATCAAACTAGTTTGACAAAAAATATGGTAGTGATATATCCAATATGGTAGTGATACGATATCATCATTTCCATATATGGGCACATCACATTATTTTGTCATATAAACTCTTCATATAAGTTTAATGCTTAAAGACATAGGCATATCACTACCATATTTAGGAAAATCACATTTTTTTTTTCAAACTAGTTTGATAGTGTGTACAGAACTTAACAATGAACTTGTTATCTGAATCTGGATACTTCGTTCTTAGGAAATGAGAAGTGAGTTTTCTAGTTTGATGTTTGCTTCCTTTCCATAAGCATGTTGCGTAATCTGTTCACCATTCAGTGCTCTTTATACATCAAGGCATTTGATTGGGTAGAACTTGAAAAATCATCATGCAATAGCCAATGAAAGTTGTTGTAACTACAGTATGTGGTTTTGTAGAATGTTAAAATATAAATACTGAATCCAATAGTAATTTAAAAACAGTAACATTACTAACATTATTAGTAACATTATTAATAAAATACAAAATAAATAGCAGCAAAAAAATAAACAATCCAAACATTAAGTAATTTTTACAATCAAAATGAATTAATGTTTTCCTTTAAAAGTGATGTGTATTATTATTAGTGGGAACGTTAATAGCATTACTGTAGCAGTGTTAGCAACATTGGTATGTAGTCAATCTAGTATGTTATAGTACTATACAACTGGGAATATTCAAGTAAAGTACCAACAAAAACCAATAACTTAATGATTAAATATTGAGTTTTGTAGCATAACATGCTGCATGTTACGACAGCAGATGTTACTGTGTTAATTATCAACGGTAATAACTCCTTTAGACGTATTTAAACTCTGTGCTTCTATGTGCAATGGGTAGCTTAGTTATTGTTAGGTGCCTCCAACATTTCCATGAGAAACGTATCGATAGGGGTATCGCCGATCAATTTAAAAAAGAAGAGATGTTCCAAGCATTTAAGTCCGATGGATCGTAGTGCCGGTAATCGTAGAAGTAATTTGGCAAATCGACCGGATTCGTCCGGATACTGGTTCCGACAATACTCTTCCAGCGATGCGTACACTTTCTCTCGGAGTTCCTCGACTTTCTGGACTGACGACAGATTCTTTGCATCTGTTGAATAAACAAAAGGAACACGGTTTGTTGAATCTGTGGCTACAGCTCTTGAATTATGTATGGTTTTCTGTACTGAGACTAGATTCTTAGCATCTGCCAACACAAACAAAAAGAGAACATAGAATAGTAAAAAGAAACAAAAAAAAAAGGACAAACAAAATAAGAAAAAGAGTGTACAGTAAGAAAGAATTTACAAACACATAACACGAAAAAAGATTTTGGGTCTCAGTATTTGAAATATTATTTGACAAAAATGGGCACAGCTTTCAAAAGTGTAATATTTTATCACTGTTTATAAGATCTGTACAAACATTATTAAATTGTTTAAATCATGAAGAAATAACTTATTTAGACTCCATGTTTAAATCAACTCACTATTTTTTTGGAGCCAACAGTATGTGTTGTAAACTATAAATATTTATTATAAAATTGAATGTTTTCTTACTGACAAAGCAATCAACTTTAGGATTGAAACAGAAAAATGAATTAGAGTAGAGAGGAGAATTTCGACTGCTAAATGAGAATCTGGATACCAACAATATCAATATCAACAAACAATAACAGCAACAACACTTATCATCCGAGTATTCTCACAAACAAACGCAAATGTCAGCCTTGTTACATCCGTCTTTCATCACGCACAGACAATTTAGACAACATAGATTAAATAATATTTATTCTAGAATAAATTTTAACCAAAACTTAAATGTGTTGTGACAATAAATGATGAGCAGCAATAAAAATAAGAAAGGGGCTTTATCATGATCTTTAAGAAAGATAAAGAAACCACACTAACGAGACTAACTAGTTTACTAATTTAGGGAATTATTAATGCTTTGTCTTTATAAACCTATAAACATCTAAATACTGTCAAACCTAATAATACATGATAGATTACAATCACTTCCTTTATTACACAAACAACCATGAACATTTACATCAATAATTTGATTTCTAACTAATTCAATCTTAATTATAATTCATTTTATTTATAATTCATGTTTATTTGTTTGTTTGATGTAACGTCTCAAGAGTCTATAAAGCTCTATGCCTCACAAGCAAGAACTCTCAGAATGAGAAAAAAATGTGTGTTAATAGCATTAGAGGGAGGGGGTGTCTAACATCAATCTGAGTTGATAATATTAAGAGGGAAGGAAGTAAGAAGGAGGTGTCTAAAATCAATGTGTCGACAATATTTAGAGGGAGGGGTATGGGGAGGGGGTGTCTAAAATCAATGTGTTGATAACATGTAGAGGAAGGGGTGTGGGGAAAGGGGTCTAACATCGATGTGTGCCGATAATATTATGAAGGAGGGGTGTGGTGAGGGAGATCTAACATCGATGTGTGTCAATGACTTAACATGGTTCTTGATCAATTTGGCTCTTCACAACTAAAACATCCTTCTCACTATGACAGGTAAGAATTCCTGATGTAAAAATGCAGTTAATTTTTATATTACAAGTAACAGAAACTCAAAGAATAATAATATTTTTGAATTAATTTCTATTCTATGACATTATAAGGAATATTTTGGACACAAAATAAAAACATAACATTAACATAAACATTTGTTATGTAATTTTAGCGTTTATACATTGATTAGCAGACGACATTTGCAGTCAATGAAACAAGTACAAAAGAACATTAGACAGCAAACACATGTATATACTGTGTAGACAATTTGGCACCCATCCCACCATTAATAGTAATACTATCCATTTAAATTATTTTATCAATGACATAAATCATGTTGTAGAAATTACAGAATAATACTTTATTAATATATTAATTACCACTACAAGTGATTGTCATATCACTACAGCTATATATACAAATTATTCCTGTTCTTACTGATATTAAAATGATAGCCAGAAGAAATGGAACAAAATCTAACTGTACTACAAATATAAAACCTAAAGTTAAGAATATTAGGCTACAATATATCTACAGTAAATTGCGCTAGAAAACATATTAAACCAAGTACCAGCAGAAAGAAGTAAGCAACACACATATTAAGCAAAGCATAAATTAAGCAAAGCAAACCACATTGAGCTAAGGCACATTGAAACAACGCATTGATCCTACCACCACATTTAACATTCAAATTTAGCATAACAAACATTTTTTTAAGTACATTGAGACAACACGCATACATTTAATCCCATAATCCAACGCAACACATACAAATAACATATACCAGCAACTATAATGAACCACCAAGCCATCAGCACATAGATACCATATACAGTACTGTACAACCCACAAAATTACTGAACCATTCACCCATCAGCACATAGATACCATATACAGTACTATATAACACCTACATAAATTCCATCATTCACCCACCATTCACCTACAGTAACAGCATATAGATTCCATACAGTACTGTACAACTCAATAAAATTACTGAACCATTCACCCAACACCACGTGACACCATATAGAGTACTGTACAACCAACAAAATTACTGAACCATTCACCCAACCCAAAATTACTGAACCTGTATATGGTACAACCATGGTGGCTATTTCATGGTACAAGCCAACACAATACTAAACTATTCATCTATAAACACATACAGTAGATACCGTAACATTATATGGTACAACCATGGTGGCTTTTGTACCTTTATGGTACACCTTCACAACAATACTGAACCATTCACCCATCAAACTGAACCTCTACCAAGCCAACCATCACCATTAAATAGTTCACAGGAATACAATGCAAGAATAATTGATTGATAGCTTGTTAAAAGTAAAGATAAATGTTTAAGTAAACCCAGTTTGTCTGTGTGTCCATCTTTTCTATATTTTTACCTGGATTGAAAAGGACAATTGCCCTGAGGCAGCCGAGTTCCGTCTTATCCATCCTCATCTCCCTCATCTTGGCTACAAGTTCCGTGAGTACTCTATCAAATATAGTTCCCACTCCAGCGGTGTGGGCGCTGTTTCTGTGTACGTGCAAGCCGGTCGCAAGCAGAATACCATTTGTCACAGCAATTGAACGATGTGAAAATGCAGCAATCAACAACTCATTCCATCCTGAAAAATATTAGAAATTGGAATAATTTGAAAATATTGTTAAAAATACTTAAGCTCAAGTTATTATGAGAAGCTGATTGCGCTAAAACCTCTATAGACACCTTCAGGAACCAAAATGATTGTCTTCTTTATAGTAGGGTTGTCTAATCACAGTAGTAGAAGACACCTTCGGAAACCAACAGTGTCCCATGAGTAGTTGTCAACGTAATCTTTTAACATATTGCCCTTAAAAGTGGTGTACCCTGAATAAGAGTGTTTACAAGAAGGTGTTTTTTTTTTATTAAACTTAATATATAGTTTTTTCAATTTCACATCACATAAAATATAATAATACAGTCAAAAGATTACGGTTTTAATAGGAAATCAATGTAAGTTTTGTTCTGGAAGCCCTATTCATGATAGTACACCCCAAGTTGATTGCAATCAACATACAAGAACATGTCAACTTTTACAAACATATTTTAATTTAACATGATAAATCATTCTGCACTTAATTTGCTATCTTATTCTAAATCAAATAATTTAATTGCCATTTAATGAAAACCTTCAAAACTCATTGACACAAATTGCTAAAAATAACCCTCGAAAAACAACAACAAAATTAAATTAAACCCAGTAAATGGAGAGGGAGGTATTAGATTTAAGCCCCAGCCCCATATCCGGCATAACTTCCTATCAACTCCCCAGGGTTTGTCTAAGGTCACAACATAACCTGTCAATATCCATCCTACATACAAAACCTGTCTGAATCGTGTACAAAATAAATCTTGTAAAAATTATTTTTATATTATCTAATATCAAATATCCTGCTTGATGTTACCAATTATTATACACCAGATTTACCAGATTGTGTTTCTCAGATTACTATTATTATTATTCATGGGAAATTGTAATTTGTGACTAGGTTTAACAGCAACTTGTTTTAGAATCAAATGGCGTGACAGTCAAAGAAGGCAACTAGACCACCTCTTTCAATAACCGGCAGAAAATTACCGTGGATGGCAGAGGTGACTGTCATGCCTGGCCGCAGAAGTGATTTCTAGGCCTAGCGGAGGTGATTTCCATGCCTGGTCGCAGAGGTGATTTCTAGGCCTAGCAGAGGTGATTGTCATGCCTGGCCGCAGAGGTGATTTCTAGGCCTAGTAGAGGTGATTGTCATGCCTGGCCGCAGAGGTGATTTCTGGGCCTGGCAGAGGTGATTGAAGCATTGGGAAAGGGTGATTTCCACGCCTGACGGAGGTTATTGCCTTGCCTGGCAGCTGTGAATACGAGCGTGGCTACTCAGTCTTAACGTTTGCTCACTCAAAGTTTAACAGTAGTTCATAAAATCAGTGTTCAGTATCTTGTGATGAACTTAACCAGGGTTATTTAAAGCCATAAGTATATTTATGTTTTGAAAGCAAACAACATAAGTTATAATAACAGGCACCACCATCAGTGCAATTAGCATTTGTTTATTCAAATTTTAATTTGTAAAAATAATTGATTGTAAATTCCATACTTAAACTAATGTAGGAATAATTATATTTTTTTGTAAATGTAATGATAATCTGGCAATGAATTTATTTTTTTTCTTTTTGAATGAAATAAATATATTAGGCATTCATAAGCATATAACAGACAAAAAATGTTATCTTGAAAATTACCAATTTTTGTTAAAACAGTACTTTCAAATTTAATAATGCTGTAAATCTGGCAAGTATTTGTTTGTTTTTGGATGAAATAAAAACCCCAAATATGTTATTATCATGAACAATATAAAATTCTACAAATTTTAGCAACATACTTGGTGTTAAATTTAATAAATCTGTAAATCTGGCAATGAATTTGTTACTATTTTTTTGTTTTTGGACGAAAGAATTATCACAAACATTATAGAATGCTACTGATTTTTGGCGTTTGCTATTTAATCATACTTTAAGAGCAAGTCTGTGTAAATAACAGCGGATGTTGCCGATAGCAGTCACAAAGCTTCATTAAGACGACAACGACAACCAAGTACATAGTAAAAACAACTCACAATTATTCAGCATTCACAATAACAAGCCGCAACTATTCCAAACAGTTTACATAATAAATGTATTTTTTTTTATTCACAAGTGTAATCTTGTTTTGCTTTTTTTTAAATTCAGAATATATTAATCACGTAGTAATAATCAAATTCGGACAAAAAAAATGTTTATGCAGTAACTGTTGTTTTTTTTATACTTTATTGTTTAAAACAATGAAATTAACCCTGTATTGTTAACATGAAAATTATCATATTCAAATACTGTAGTAACAATCAAATTTAGAAAAAAAAACTGTTTATGTGGTAAACTGTTTTTTTTTTTATATATAACTTTATGCACAATCTCAGATTAATAGAAAGTACATACAAAATTACTTTATGGTTTAAAATAAATAATTTGCAATCATTTGTAATCAACAAAATTAACCGTGTATTGTTGTGACAAAAAATATCATATTCAATTTATAATAATCAAATTCAGAAAAAAATTATTATTATTATGTTTTTTTTTTATGGATTAAAATAAATAATTTGTAATCATACAAAATCAATCATGTATTGTTGTGACGAAAATGATTATACCATGGAGAACTAACTTATTTCTCCATGATTATACATAGTATTCAAATAGTAATAATCAAATTCAGATAAAAAACTGTCTATGTATTTATTATGTTATTTTTTTTAACTTTATGGTTTAATATAAATAATCAATTTAATCTTACTATGCAGAGTTTTGAACACTGTCTGCACATGGATTTGTAAAGCAAACAAATTATTTATTTGGATTACTAAATAGTAAAATATTTAATTGTAGATCTGCAATTCCCTAGATTAAAATTTAAAATTTCTTATTTAGTTTATGTCCATTTTAAAGAAAATTAGAAGATTTATTAAAGATGCTTTGTGTAAAATGTTATTAATGTCGAAACTCCAATTGAAGGAACGGTGCACTTTTTTAAAACGAATACACACAGTATAGTCATGCTACTCAAGTACACGCCACCGTCGCATCAGCAATACTGGTGTAATTTACTTCACTTTGAGAATGCCGATAAATAAGGATATGCCTCAGTCATCAATACATTAAGAAATTATTCCATAATGAACTGTTGGTGTAATGTGGTGTAATCCGTAATCGCAATCTAGCGTAAGTGTGTACAAGAAAAACAATATTCCATGTGATTATCGATTCTTTCATCATATTATTATTTTTAAAATATTGTTGACTGTAATAAAGTACATTATTGGCGGCATGTCTTTGGAGACAGACGATCTAATACGACGTAAAGTTATAATTAAAACGTGTATAATGTTTTCTTTTTGTTATAATACTGGTAATGCTTGTATTAATGTGGCTTGTATGTAATTACTTGAAGACATAAATAATGTATTTTACCAACATGGTTGTATAACATGTGTCATTTTTGTTTTTATGTTTTTTTTCAATCTATTATTATAACAATTACTTTGAAAGTGTAACAAACTGAAGATGATGCTGAAATTAAAAAAAAATTCAATTCAACTTTATTTAAACCAATTTCTTGAATTCTATAAGGTTCATTGCAGTTTATAAATTCTATTTTACTGCAAAAGGAAGTGTATTTCATCCTTTTTCCATTTTAAATTCTGTTTGTAACTATTTTACTTTTGTTAAACTGTCATGGCTGCCAACATTCCAGACAGTGTATTATGTTCAAATAAATTCAATTGTGAATGTGAGTCTAAGAATCTCTTTAAGTGCATTATTCTTTATGTTTTAGATTTTTAAAGAATCTTTTTTTGTTGCGTCGGTTGCACAATTCTAAGAGTAACATATCCGGCACGATACAACAAGAAGACAATAACGTTATACGAATAAAACTAATCTGGTTGGTACTTGTACAAACTTAAAGAACAAAGAAGAACAAAAAGCTGTGTTCAGCCATACAGCTGTATAACTAATAAAAATAGCAGACTTTTTATTTTGTTGATGGACTTTCAATTTATATTGTGGGTAATGACAGAATTCTGTCTCTGAACTTCAAGGCATGAATACATACAGGAACAATATGTAGCATATTAGTAGACAGCACAGGAGATGTATAATAACAGATTTGAAACGATATCTTAAAATGATACAAAAAACTAATGGTGGTACTGGTAGAGGTATGAAATGAATAGAGTTGGGAAATATGAATAATTGTATTGATTCACTATGACTAACAAAGCATGTTTATTACTCAACTGTTGACAGTAAAGAATATGATTGGTACTAAAGCTCGTCTTATTAAAGGATGCATAACAATAAATATTTGTCTGGAATTAAAGTCGAAAACCTAATTAAAAAAAGCCAAATATGGTGTCATGTAATAATACCATGAATAACTGAAATAACAACACAGTAATAAATATCTAGTGGACATAGATGACCATCAGTTAAAAATAGAAACTAAAAATATATTATCGTTTATTGAAATATTCCTGGTGCTCCAAATTTCTAATACTGTATGAGTCTGGGTATAGAATTTGGTGAAAATTATAGGTGGGATTCTACCTGGATTGCATGGATGGTGTCTGCATCTAACCAACTTAGGGGGTAGGATTCTACTTGGATTGTATGGATGGTGTCTGAATTTAACTAACTTAGGGGATGGGATTCTACCTGGATTGCATGGATGGTGTCTGCATCTAACTAACTTAGGGGATGGGATTCTACTTGGATTGTATGGATGGTGTCTGAATTTAACTAACTTAGGGGATGGGATTCTACCTGGATTGCATGGATGTTGTCTGCATCTAACTAACTTAGGGGGTGGGATTCTACTTGAACATGTGATTATACTAAATAAATTATATGGTATTGTAATTTAAGTAAATAACATTAATGTTAATACTGTTCAACTATAATTTTATGTTTTGAAATGAAATAAAACAACCAATCAAATAAATATATTTCACAATTTACAGTACTGTAGCACATATACTGTAGCTTGACTTTACTTGACATACATATTCTAGAAAATTTCATAGAGTTAAGAAATCATATTCCTTACAAATGACGAATATTTATCGACTAGAATAAATGACATGATTTGTACTTTACTACAAGTATTGTGTGTGAATTCAGGAGCTGCAGACGATGTTCATGTTACGTATCTTAATCACTGCAGGATTAGCAGACGGCTTTACGTTTCCATAAGAATGACGAGATAAAATTGTAGTCGTAATGCATAAGATTCATCTTGTTTTAACAGGCACATAATGTATGAATTAAGTAGCCTATCTGTAATATTTATTCATAAAGATGTCTGATTTAGCCAATGATGTCTTTATAAAACATAATATTTCTTAAGGCTTATTAGAATGTTCAACATTATTATATGTACATTTAATGGCCTAGCATAACACAATGTATCGCTATTATATTCTAATTGAAAAGAAGAAACAGGCAAAATATCTTTTTTTTTCTCTAATTCTTAAATGTCTGTGTACTGTACGTGCATGGTACAAATAAAATGCATCATATTCAGTTTAATTTTAAATGAACAACCAAAAATACTACATGTCTGTATAATATACCCAATTGATATTTCTTTCATGTGACTCTAAACCTAGTATGAGGATTACTATGACAAGAAATTCTGGCTTTAATGCATCAAACATTGATATTTTTCATTAAAATACATCAACACTTCTTCTGGCGTAAATAAATACATGGTGTTAAAATAAGCAATAAGCTTTACCACCATTTTCTCTATAACTATGGCTCTGTCTACACTATCAAATAAGTTTGACAAAAAAAGTGTGATGTGGCCAAATATGGTAGTGATATTCCTAAATATGGTAGTGATATGACATCATCATGTCCATATGGACACATCACATTTTTTTTGTCACATATCAAACTAGTACCCAAATATGGTAGTGATATTCCCAAATATGGTAGTGATATGCCATAATCATGTCCATATATGGGCAGACAAGGCTTAAGACAATGTAATTCAGCTGTTGCATAATAATATATTACCTGCTCTGAGAAGTGTCACCTGATCGTCAAGAATTAGTTCTGAGAAATGAGGAATCCTCTTTGCCCACTCCACTAATGTAAACAACTGCTTATCTGCTGCTTGGCATATATTGGTCACTGGGTCATTCTGTGAAATGTAATTGAATTAATATTATTATAATAAATATGCAATCAAAGAATTGAGGCCAAGTACCACTTGATATATTTATTTTCAATTGAGCATGGTTAAACAGGGGCGTAGGCTGGGGAAAGGGGGTGCGGTCAAAAACAAGATACACGGGTTAAGATACAGGTTAGTTCAGCATTTAGAATTTTTGCAACCCCCCTAACCCCCCCCCCCCCCTTTACACACACACACACACACACACAGCACCCACACCACTACAACCAGAAACCGCTGAACTCTTAACATATTATAGTACTTGAATACAGTGCATAAAATAAAAAGACAATAAAATTCAAAATAAAAATTGATGGTAGACATATGTAAAATAACCACAGTACCGGCCAACTAAACGAGTAGCTTTACTATACAAAACTACAATATCACTTATAGCACAGATCTTGATATATTAATTATGTAATTTTTCATACACCCTTGGGCAAAAAGATGGCTTGCCTATACTATAGTGTTAACAAAGGAATATGTATTTTGTAATAGGGTTTAGTTTACTACCAGCTAGCCGAAAGCGTACATGGTTTGTATTTTGTCTTTGACCTATAATAAATGACCTTTTGAACAATAAATAAAACAATAATATTTATAACTTTATGTTAAATTATATAAAAAATACATTTCAATTTGTTAATAAAAACTACTAGACATGCTCTGAATGTGCACACTTGAATGTAAACTGAAGGTAAAGTAGTATGATTATCTATGTCATGAGGGGCCAAATAAAAACATTATTAGAATATAGAATGTAAATTCAGAGTGAAGGATCTAGGATAAAGGTTAGTAATGTGAAGGCAGGAACTATACCGCAGCAATCCCAACCTATTTTCCCATACATAAATCAGTAATAAAGGTATGACTATACATAAGGGAGGAAGACCGGGTTCATGACATGAATGAGACTCATGTATGTTGTATTTATTGAAAATAAAAGAGTATCAATAACACTAAACAGGCAAAATCTGAATAGACATTTTTGTCTTCTTCGTAGGTTACAATTCATCTGTAAAACACTAAAGTATGAAACCCCGTTTACGCAACATTTCGATGATATGAATTTTATGACGCGATATGTGAATGAAATGCATCGATATGAATTAAATGGCGCGATATGTGAATAAAACGTTTTGAATTGAATGTTTTGAATGAATTGTTTTGAATAAAATGTTTTGAATGAAATGTTTTGAATGCATCGAGGCATTTCATTCACATATCGCGTCTTAAAATTCATATTATCGAAATGTTGCGTAAACGGCATTTCATACTAAAGGCCAATTTACACAGACGAGAGGTAATGGTAAAACAAATATGTTATTCCTTATGACCATTTACACAAAGCGGAAAGCAGACAGGCAGTTTTCCGCTGAGGATAGTACGGTATTTTATGCGGGACAATCTACAGCTTATCTGTGTAAATTGGCTTAAATACTGTAGCTACACAATCAATCCCATTGTTATATTTCTAATAATTACAAATTTAATTATGCCAACTAATTTGAATTTTGTTTATTTAAGTAGAAATATTTAAATATTTGTGTTTATAAAAAAAATACAATGTTTTTATTAGTTTTGTCATAAAACCTTTACAATACCATTCTTTAGAAAACAAAACCAATCAGGTAGAATCAAGACATCCTAAATATTGGAGATTCTTTGAAGACAGGTGAAGAGGTAGGTAGAACAATAACAAATAAATTA
The DNA here is from genome assembly GCF_964355755.1 of Antedon mediterranea. Taxonomy (NCBI): domain Eukaryota; kingdom Metazoa; phylum Echinodermata; class Crinoidea; order Comatulida; family Antedonidae; genus Antedon; species Antedon mediterranea. The sequence continues at coordinate 29,354,469 of NC_092673.1, read as the reverse complement.
TATATTATTATTATTATTGATGATCTTAAACATAACAAATGGAAGATAGAGGGGGAGAGAGAGGAAAGAGGGATTAAAAAGATAGAGAGGAAAGAAAAAAAGAAGAGGCCAAAAGAAAAATAAATGATATATAAGAATAATATATAAATATAAATAAGAGGAAGGAAGAAAAGAGGGATGAAGGAAAATCAGAGGAAAGAAAAAAGAAGGGAAGAGAACAAACTTGGAAACGAAATTTAAAAAGAAGGGAAAAGATAAATAAATAGATGAAAATGCAATGAATTTTGAAAAATAAAATTCGCACAATAATAAATAATAATAAACGCCGTATCTTTTTCAAATGCCATCAATGTTTCCATGCATGTAAATTTCCCATAGGAATATTGCATTGATATTAAAAATCAGTTTTCCATAGGCAAGTAATTGGATATCTTTATCATTTTTTTTTTTTTTAAATCTGACATAGAATTAATGTTTTCACAAGACAATTACTACATTTTTGTTTCATTATTTCATGGAATTAAGCTCTTGTCTACACTATCAAATTAGTTAGACAACAAAAGTGTGATGTGCCTAAATATGGTATTGATATGCCCAATTATGGTAGTGATATGCCTAAATATGGTAGTGATATGACATCATCATATCCATATATGGGCACATCACATTTGTTGTCACATAAAGTTTGATAGTATAGACAGATCTTTAAAGACAAATACTTTTCATTATATAGAATTTATCATGAATATTATTGTATAACAACGTCGTTATAATTTAAAATGTTTGTTCATCTGACAAACCTGACAACAAGCAATATTCTGAATATGTTAATATTGTCATGTTTAACACCAAACTTAATCGCACTGATTAATTGATTTTGACGTCAAATTCAAATTTTAAAAGACTACACGTAAACTAACAGTTTGAATCAATAATATAAAGATTCATTTGAAACAAAAATATAGTATTATTCAGATAAATAACTTGCAGTAATAGTCAGCGGAAAATACCCAAAACAAATAAAACAGGTTACAATTACAATTTTCCCGTGTTAATGTCTGTAAAAATGGTATTTTTTTTGTAGGAACTGTGTTTGTAAAAATCCTGAATTAGATATCTTTTATTGTACCTTTTCTAAGTTTAAGAATATTGTCCATAAATATGTTAACACTGCTGCTGCTAATCTATAGATTAGATTAACTATTAATTTAGGCTTTTCTTTTTGTTAAATTTATATGTGTTTTTATATTTTTAGATCTACATTTTCATACAAAAATAAAAATAACAAGCAAATTGTCTTTGAATAATGAGGTTTAGCAAAAAATTTATACTGTTAGTGTAAACAACTATTAATACACAGTACACAATATGCGTCCACTAAAGTCGTAATACTACATTATATTTACTGGTACATTATACTCTCATATTTCTACGAAAACTTTATTGTGAAATTGATATATTTTTCTCTTTTTTTTTTCTTTCTGCGAACGTGAATTAATTATTAAAAATAATATTTTTGATGTTTGTGATACAATACATCTTTGCCAGTATAAGCCAGTAATTAGGATTTGATTTGATTTGATTTATTTCGGCATCAGTACATAAAATATCACAGACATACAATTAAAATTGGCAAATATAAAAATACCAAAATAAAACAAGGATGCCAAGGATAACTCATAAAAGTCCTCTACGGACTTGTTTCCAATGAGGTCCTTTTAGGCTAAATGTAAACATGAATATGGACATATTTAAAGATTTATATCATTATTCTATCTTTCAATAGAGAATAAAGGAACAATATATTTTGTTTTTCATGAATTTTATAACATTTTAAAGAGCATTAGTAAATTTAATATGACTATGATTAGATTTATTTGCTGACAGATTGTTGAGTTGAAGAGACGTTCCACTGGGTATTCGAACATGTCCACATGTTACAAATGAATTATGCATTATGATATTTAGAGATATATTAGAATTTGTAGAAAAGATTTATTTAAACAAAATTTAATAATAAAAGCTCTTTTATCAAATTTACACTGTTTTGCATCAGTGGGCTTGTAACAGATTTAGCTTCATGTTCAAAAAAGTCTTTCCTTCTTTAACACTAGTCGCTGTTAGAATTAGTAGTAATATTTTATATTATATTTAACTACTTAAAAATTGATCCATAGACTCAAACTTCAGAAAATTCTTTTTGGCAGTCTGTCTCTGGTGATTTTACGTCATGAGGTAATTTCCCGATTGATTGTAATCAAAACGGTACTGGTTTTGGTCTACTAGCGTTCCTGCTCCCAACCAGTACATCCATTCATAGAAGCCTTAACGAAGTAAGGCTACCTGGTGGTGGCCATAGAACGGTCCCGAGATAACGACTATACTATCTCAAAACATTGACCCACTCACTAACCATTATTCCACAACCAAGCAAAATGAACAAACTTTAGAATTGGGTATTTTAATATTTAACGCTTTCTACTAATAACTTAAATATCAAATTTTTATGATCAAAAAAAATGTTGAGCATAGAGTGTGACTTGCCTGTGTGTCAACATACGTATCTGTATTTGGTTCTACGGCCATTTCAGCTTCCAATATCTTCTCAACTGGCATGTCATTGTTTGACCCACTCGTACTTTCTACCTCACCATCCCCGCTGCATTTGTCTTTACGCTGCCTTTCTTCTTGTACGGCTGTAAAAACAATGGCTTTTAAGCGATGTCTTTGGATTCATTATGCTAAATTTGAAGTTCTTTTTCATGAAATGAGGAAGGAGTTATCACTATTTCATGTAGCCTGGTGCACACAAGAACGTGCTATAGGGTAAAGCTGGTACACATAGCACTTTGCATAAATCATCACTACTGCTGTACACACATATCAAAATAATGATATTCTACATGTAGTTAGTAATATTTATTCCTTTACACATCACAAGCAAGGTGGGGGACGGGTACAGTAGCTATAGCAATGTGTTACGTGTACAACTTCACACAGTCAGAATGCACTTGTGAGCACCAGGATATAGCGTCCATTTAAGCACAATAAATTTAAGTAAATAAATTGTGATTATGCAAAAAGATGGCACATATTTTTTGTGGTTTTGATTCGCAGATATGCACCTTGGTTCAACTCTATTGCAGAGTTGCTTACAAAAAATATTTACAATAAACACCATGTGCTTAAATGGACACTTTATACAAAACTGTATACAACATAATTTACAGGGAGTTGTAAAATAAGTAAATAATAAATATTTTATAAATCTGATAACTTTTTAAGAAAAGAAAATTATTATTCTTAATTTGAAGGCACATCGATTAAACTGAGAAATAAAATGGCAAAAACAATAAAGCATTTCAATATGCATATATATTTAACAAGCAGATGCTTAATAATTAGAATAGGATGATTTAAGAGTTTTTATACGTCTGCCCAGTCAGGGCAATGACTGCTGCTACAGTTATCATTACTGTAAATTATTATCAGTATTTTTGGTTTAACAGAAGCATTAATACCTTATTTAAATAATCAAGTTATTAATAAACGAATATCATAGAAATGTCATTATTTATAACAAAACCATGAAGTCATTTATTGAACAATACAATATGCTGTGCATTGTTAAAATCAATAGATAATGATTAAACATCAAATTTTAGGAAAATAAAAAATAATTTTCATTAAAAAATCTATACATTTTGTATAATTTCAAATATTAAAATATTGTATTGGATTTTTGCATTAGCCTGGGGTAAAATGAATATAAAAAGTAGACAATAAGATTTAATTGCAATTTTTAATAGAGAATGTATCAGAAGTAATTTAGAATAGATTGTTAATTTCATATCTTCCTAAAACATATTATGTTCACATAATGAATATGAGTCATGGAAGCATAATTTGACCAGACACATAAAATATAACAAATGACCGTCACTTTTTATTCATTTCTATGCATGAACGTGATTATGTACGATGCAGAGTGGTCAAACCCTGGCGATGATCAGCACATAATCATCACCATCAATCACGTATAATATGCAACGTTCCGTCGTTGTCTCATTCCACCCACTGGCCATAACTGGCTGACCGTTCAAACTAATCAGAAATGGTCAGCAACATCATTGACTAATAAGTAATGATCTGAGAGCTTTATGACGAATGAGTATTTTATGTACAAAGAAAATTATTCAAAGCTTTGAAGAAGGATATTAGATATTCTCAGAACAATTGTTTATTTATACATATTATTTGAATTTTAAATTCTGGATGAGCCAAAAATATAATGTTTTACATTCTTTGCATCTTTTTTAATAAGAAATTGATGACAACAATTTGAGGTACTTTTAACTTTGGTCCATTACAAGTTATATCTTGCAATTGTGGGCAATAAATATGGACAAGTGTGGGCAATAGATTTGTACAAGTGTGGGCAATATATTTGGGCAAGTGTGGGCAATAGATTTAAGCAAGTGTGGCAATAGATTTGTACAAGTGTGGGCAATAGATTTGGACAATAGGTTTGGGCAAGTGTGAGCAATAACTTTGTTTGATAATTTCAGCGCTAAACATACTGTACCTTCTCTTCTCATTCCCATGGCAATGCATTTTTGGTATCTACAATACTGACAGCGATTCCTTTGACGTTTATCTACAATGCAGTTCCTTTCGTCTCGGCACGCATATGACAAATCTTTACGTACTGTTCGTTTAAAGAATCCTTTACAACCCTCACAGCTATACACGCCATAATGTTTACCTGATGAAATAGAAAAATGCAAAAATTAAGAAAAAAAAATTGTATTGTCTACATACCCTTAAGTAACCATTTGACCTATGGTCATAAAATGACCCATTGAATGATTTGTTTTGGTCCTTTGCATGGGTCAGCGAGCGCACAGGACAAACATGTTAAAATTAACTTCAGCTTGTTATAATCGCTTCATTAAACAACAAAATAAATCAAATCTTTTTCACAATTTACTAGATTTGGTAATAATAATTAATCACAACTATTGTGTTATTAAGGTAGACTTCATTTTGTTGTCAAAATGTACACTTACTGTAGTAATAGTATAGAAATAATAAGTTTATTGTAATGTGGTGTTACACTAGTCAATCAGTACATTTATTGGCATGTAAATTAGTCAATCCATGGAGAAATAAGTTCTGCATGGTAAATAAGTTTAAAGAATATCAAATAAGTATATTGTCATATAATTTGAAGTTAGTCAATCCATGGAGAAATAAGTTCTGCATGGTAAATAAGTTCTGCATGGTAAATAAGTTCAAAGAATATCAAATAAGTATATTTTCATATGTGAAGTTAGTCAATCCATGGAGAAATAAGTTCTGCATGGTACTAAGTTCAAAGAATATCAAATAAGTATATTGTCATATAATGTGAAGCTATTCAATCCATGGAGAAATAAGTTCTGCATGGTAAATAAGTTCTGCATGGTAAATAAGTTCAAAGAATATCAAATAAGTATATTTTCATATGTGAAGTTAGTCAATCCATGGAGATATAAGTTCTGCATGGTACTAAGTTCAAAGAATAAATAAGTATATTGTCATAAAATGTAAAGTTAGTCAATCCATGGAGAAATAAGTTCTGCATGCTAAATAAGTGCAAAGAATAAATAAGTATATTGTCATATAATGTGAAGCTAGTCAATCCATGGAGAAATAAGTTCTGCATGCTAAATAAGTGCAAAGAATAAATAAGTCTATTGTCATATAATGTAAAGTTAGTCAATCCATGGAGAAATAAGTTCTGCATGGTAAATATTAAAGTTCAAGAATTATAAGTATATTGTCATATAAAGAAGTGAAGAAAATAAGAAATAAGTTATTATATTAACAAGAATTGGCTGGTCTTGTCATAAACAAGAGTGTGATTAAATAAATAAAATCAGTGCAAAGGATATCATGTCAAAATTTCACAATGCTCATCAACAAAATCCCATAAATTAAATTTCACAATACTATTATTATATTCAAAAATAACAATTATTACAATGATAATCATTAGTCACACTCTGGGGTATAATGTTCATCATATTTTGCAATGTAATGAGAGCCCTTTGTTTATAATTTACAATAAAGAACAAGTCAATTATGACGGACAATGAACTTACAATATTCTATTACAGTAAATAGCTGTATATTTAATTTCTAATGATTAATATTTTTAGGAAAAACAAACATTATAATTTTTTAGACATGATAATAGGACAAGAAAATATTGCTCAACAATGTTGAGGTATAAATACGGTAAGCAATATATTAAATTGTTCAAAACATAATATTATGTGTCTCTATAGTTATACAATACAAGTAGGAGATTAGCCAAGTCATCTGATGATATGGAGAAATAAGTCAGGATCTGATGATGAAACAACAAGTACTGTACTGTACTAGTATAAAGTTTTCAGAGCTATTAGTACTATTTGTATAAAGTAATATCAGATCTACCAATTTAGGATAAAAGTTAAATTGGCTAAATCTACCCATTATAAAGTAATAAGGTCTAGTTAGCAGAATAACATAAACTTAGTAAACTCAGTCATGTATTAAATACTATTGCATCTTGCAAGGTTTTTCCTGTCAGTATGTTAAGTATTACTGTACTACATTGTTTAGGTGAAGGCCACCACAGTGCAAACAGCTGCAGAGTATGTATGTACCTACTCATATCATGCTAGTAGAATAGCTTCTTTAGCATTATTATACAGTTATATTCTATTATGTGCTCCTGATTCCCAGATAATGTCCTTGTCTTTTAACCTTTACACAATCAAATTTACATGTAGAAGCTTTTGTTCAAAAACAGGAAACAGAACTGTTTTACACATTTTTTTGTGTGTGTTAAACATACATTACTAAACATGTTAACATTTCTAATAAATTTATACTTAATAGTTTATCTATTTCATTGAATATTTCTCAATGGATATACCGGTACATTATCCTAAGCACCATTATGCCTAAGCACCTTTTCTTCTGCTGCCTCTCACTTATGGAATGACTGACCTACCCGGCTCTATTAAATCATGTTCTTCTACATTCGCCTTTAAATCTGCCTTGAAAACTCATCTTTTTCTTTCAAATTGAGCTCTCTCATACACTTACTGCTGGAATTGGCGCATTACAAATTCGTATTATTATTATTCCAGTAACCAATTTGGGACACCATTGTTCTTGCATTATATCCAGTTTTGTACATTGTAATTTTTATATTTATATATTTTATATGTCAATTTACAGGCATAGAGGAAGATATATAAACTACAGTAGGCCTACCTGGTGATAATTATTATACTGAAACTGTCAAGATGAGGAGCAGTAGGAGGGAAGATGAGGAAATCTATGAATTATTTCCGATAGGATCAATAAAGACAATTGGATTTTTTTATTTCTTATCGAACTGTTCACCATATAATATAATTTTTTTTTTCATTTATTCCGAATTCATAATAAAATTAAATTTCAAGGATACAAAAGCAACTCAAATAAATGTGGATGCAAAACTTTTACAAATCCATAATATCTGTCCACACTATCAAACTTTGTGACAAAAAATGTGATGTGCCCATCTATATATGTCATATAACTACCATATTTGGGCATATCATATTTTTTTGTCAAACTACAGTAGTTTGATAGTATAGACAGACCTTAAAGTGGAGCTACACTCAGACTTTCTCAGCTTATATTATGTTTAAGTATGTTTAATTGAAAGTGATTACATAAAAAAAACCAGGAAAAATACAGAAATATTTTCCAAAAACTCATTTCTAAAAAATCGGTCAGAAAATAGTGTTTTTTAACAAATTACAGTTTTTCAGTAACTTAGGGGTTATTAGTTTACAATACGTCATGAAACGCGTTACACTTAGCGACTGACGCGTTTTAGTCGCTGGTCAACGCATTGTGGAAATTTCTTCCCTTTGGTAAATTATGTGTCGAAAAATGGGGAATAAATTTTATACACACAATTAATACGATTTGTTTAGGCCTAAGTAATATTTCCGATAAGAATGTCAGTATAATTTACATGTAACCTCATGATTTTCACTGTACAACAACAGCATTATAATCTTATCAGATTGCTTTTAACTTTAAGCTAGGGCTAGGCCTAGCTAAGCCGTCTGCTCAGCCTAGCTAGCCTTGAATTTTTGTCTAGAGGCCTATGTATTCATAGGCATGGTCGTTTCGCCCCATTTATCGTTCCTGGGTTTTCTCGCATATTAAGAATTGTGAAACACAAAATCTTATACAGAACAAAAGTAGTAAAGAATAGTAAAGCGATGTGCAAGCTTAGACCTGACTGAAAAGCAACTATTCAGGCACCCTATCATGGCCCATGTGGGTAGGCCAAGGTCGGGTGAAAGCAAAACAAACTTCACTGCTGTCAGCCTAGCCTAGCTAGAGGCCAAGCCACTAAGCAGCATCGGTACATACCTACACTCTAGTAGGCCTAGGCCTAGCTTTATTGTATAGCCACATCTTTCTCAAATCTCGTTAAATTTGACATTTTAGTAATAGTCTCATAATCACATTATTACACTGTGAAACATAATAGGGTCACATTCAGAATGTTTTAATATACTTTTCGCCCGTCAAAAATAACATCGCGACAAAATAACAGATCGCCAGCTGCAGTAGTGTGATTGTGAAAAATGTCACGTGATCGTACTCCCTAGCAAAATAAAAAACCCAATTGGACCCGAACGGGGGAAAGTGTCTATTTACGCAAAATTGCGCAATGTATACGTGATAAAAATACCAGAAATAGAAAGATCTGGAAAAATTACATAAATATACATTTTAAATTTTTTTTTTGGTGAAGAAATGAATTTTTTAGGATTATTCAAATATACCCCCCTTTTGCATGTAAAAGAATAGGAAATTACAAGGTATCCCCCCAAAACGCAAAAAGGCGTGATTTTTAAGAAAATCGTACTCATTGAAAACAATTTCAAAAAAATATGAAGTATAAGGGATGATATTTTTAAATAATAGTTGAAATGTATGAAAAATAGTAATTTTCTGGGTGGAGCTCCACTTTAAAGAAAGTAATTTCAACCTGCGAGTGAGTGATATTTGGTCCATGGAATGTGAATGTACATTTAGTATGGATTGTAACTGGCAGTCTATGACATTTATTACAGCTTTCAGTTCAAAACATGTGGGCTCCATATCTTTTCTCAGAATCAGGGTGTGTGGTATTTTTATTTTAATTTGATCAATTTTTTTATTACTTTTTGTAGTATGTGGTAAAGTAAACAGACCGCATCCAATAACTTGTTATAAAATTTAAACATCTGGGAAAAATACAAATCATATAAAATAATACCGAATTAAACCATTCAAATCATCTTTTTTCAACTATTACTTGGCTGATTAATATGCAATAATATGTAAATGAGGATCAAGGATTTTTAAGGGAGAAAGGGATCGTTTGGATCCACATATGCGATATTATATTTTAGAAAGAGAAAGATAGAGAGAAGTCTGGTGTAGTATCTGCATAGACTAGAATAAATGAATTAAATATTTAGATTTAGCTGCAAATGCATTCATTAACATTGGCCTTGGATAATTTTTTCCATCACAACACAGGCCATTATTTAATAGCGCTTAGCGCTTCAGTAATCTTTATTTACATGTTAAATCACTGCAAATTGAAAAATAGTTATATTGTACTTAAACAAGGGAAGGGAAATAGCATTCATTCTTTGGAGGTATCGTACCATGAAGTGAGACATAACAAACCATTCACATCAAATATTCATAACATGCTATTTGATCTGTTCACATTGTATTCATGGTTTATGATAAATAACATTATGTGTTGTTTATGGTGCTTTCCAACCTACTGCCCATTTACACAGTAACTGCCTGGTGTAATTTAGGCTTCTAACTAATGCTCATTTACACAGTAACTGCCTGCAGTGTAATGCCCATTTAACTACATTGATACTGTAAAAGTTTATTTTAAATGTTACAAATGTATACTTTATTTCATTATTTCATTCACATTTTTCATTATTTATTAATCGACGGCAACCCAATAGCTTGCACTTACTGTAATTCTGTTTTAGCACAATTTACTTACAATTACTTCATTCTTTATAGTTAAATCCATTCCATTTGGACTCTTTACACATATAGAGTTTCTTAGTCAAATATCTGTATGATGATGTCATTAATAAATGTTTAAACTTAGTTCATCAAGGTAAGCAAGTCCCTACCAGGAAAACATTTATCACATTTGTGTTTAAGTAAACAAAGATAGTTTAGCAATAGCAAACATACTTATCATCAATAAACACAATACAAATGTCTATGAATACATGATAGAATGTGGAGTATGGAAGAAAATTCTGCATTGGAAATATCAGGTACGGTGATCAGTCAATGTCTCCAACCATCTGTTACTAAAATGTAACGGCCGAAATCCTAAACTCTGATTATTATTACACTAGTAGTATTATTATTACTATTGAGAAGAATCAGATATTATATATTAACAAATCCACAACAAAGGAATATGAAGTATTAACTAAAAGCAATTAAAGAAATTTGTAACAGAAGTAACACATTCAGATTGATTTGACAGTATGGTGTAAAATTGTCATGAATTGTCGATGGACTACGGAAGTAAACTGACCGTTCTAAGTTAGCCAATGTGATACGGACACACGATGGCATACAAATTGATCAATCAGAAGAAGAAAATGTCACAATAACCTTAACCAATACTGACAAACAAATAATGACTAAATGAGTAAAACACACATCTTTGCATCAACTGATTTTACACATCACTCTTGTACTGTCGACACTATTAATCAAACTTTATGGGACAAAACAATTTGGACATGATGATGTCATATCACTACCATACCTGTATTTGGGCATATCACTACTATATTTGGACACATCACACTTTCTGTCAAACTAGTTTGATAGTGTAGACAGATCTTTATTAGTAGTAACACATTTGTTATGTCCAGTGTTCTGCCAACGCTGATTTTGCCAGCAAGATTTACCAAAATAAATTTACTTAAAAAAAATAGAATTTGAATAAACACACTTGTCCCTGAGTAGATATTAGTACTATAGAAGTAGTAGACCAGCCATTAAATATTTCAAAGACTAGATATGTAGTTGGTATACAACTTACAATTTTTGGTGTTATGAGCAAAAGTACAATTACAATTACATCCATGTGAAGTACGACTGTAACGAACTTGAACAGAATGCAATTTCTAGGCAGAATGTCAAGGGCGGATTGCCTCAGGGTAAGGTGCAGATGGTTGGACAATTAGGAAAAGGGTCTACCTACAGTAATATGAATAATATTACAATTTAAAATGAATGTATCTACATAGCCACAGTGCTCAATATTGGTCCAAACAAAAAGTATGCTATAGCAAAGATAAACCTTTAAAAAAATCACATTATAATCCATGGCCAGTTTATTTGCGAAAGCAGTATCAAATTGGTGGCAAATACTACCATACATTTTTGGATAGCTTAATGTCTATTTTTCAGAAATCCATGATATCAATGCCAATTGTACAGATTAATAGGCATTTTTTAAGATTATATAACATGTAACTACAGTAATAGTGAATTTGTGAGTTCATTTTAAAATGATGGTAGTATTAGTAATAATATTATACTGAATGAAATAAAATTTAAACTGAAAAAGGATTCACCATGTAGTGTACATGACTGTGGTATTACTTAGTATACAGTGTGTTGTTTTAAAACTATTAGGTATTTTAATTTCTATTTGAAATTAAAGTAACCTTGTTAATAACTGAAAAATGTGAAAACATCATAGGGTAATCCAACATTGTTGTAAAATATTACCAAGCGCTATTTCTGTAGATTAACATAGTTCACAGTCTACTGACTACTGGAAGAATTGTATGCTATTTATTAGCCACACAACAACATGCAAGATATTAACGATCAATAACTTTTTATAACAGTTGGTATATTATCTATACTGTAGCTAGTAACAATTTGTACAAACAGAAAAATTGTGTTGAAAAAAATCAATCAATCTAATATACCATGGTATCATTAAAGTAGGTATAACTACAACCCACAACTTGTACGATGAGAAAAAAAAGAATGCTTGTAAACCTGCATTAATAGGCAATATATAAAATCATGGTACCATTTGCAAATGATGACGCCACTGCCAAACCTGGTTAGCATAATGTATGCATGAGCTGTTATGAATATGATCTGGCTAGGCTGTCGGATTGGGTAAAGAGATCAAATTTCCATGGTGAAAGGAATCCAATCTGGATGGAACAGCTGGAGCGTAATTGCTAGGCTCAGCTCCCTACAGCTCATAACAACATAAGTGTAGAAAACGTGTCTCTAATACTGCTATGCAGCAGGCATGGCTGTACATTGAAAATTACTTGGCCTGGTTTAATATAACTACTGTACCAACAGGAGCACCTGCGATACAGCATCTAGATCTAGTATTGATTCTCTCTATTTCTATACTTATCTCTACCATACAGTAGATACAACATTTTTATTAATATGACATCAGTACATAACATTTATATTAATCAGGGAAAAATGTTATTTAAAAATTTTGTTTAGCAATTTTGCTAATCAAACTGATTTTTAAGTCGAAAAGCATAGTTTTGTATTGTATTTTTTGCTACACAATTTTCAAAATGTGTAGCAATAAGGTTGTTTTGTATAGCTTTTTGCTATGCTACACTGGCGAAAATGTTCCCTGTATTAATATATGTTATATAGCATCATACTAACACAAAATATATTTTTGATACACTGGTACTCAAGTACAATCAATTTTAATAATAACATTATTATTTTGTAGTATAGCCTTTACAGTAATGAATCCTAAACAAGTTCAAAGGCGAAACAAAACTCCTGCAAAAAAATGTTTGTTATTTTTGTTATTGATACAGATATACTATATATTCAGTGTATTTAAGCCTGTCAGTTAGTATAATACTAAGTAGGGGTTGTAATGTAAGCAATAATTATAAGGTTCATTTAATTATGATTTTAAAGATGAAGCAGTATCATTTTACCGAAGAAATTTCTTCAAAATGGGTGGTAAAACTGAGAATAACAATTAATCAATATTTAAATGTCATTAAAAATTACACATGTGTTGTTGAAAATCACATTAAATATAAGACATAGTTTGACAATTGTTCCAATGACAGGATAAGTTATTACATTGGTTGTTTAATGTGAACCCCATGAGAAGTACAGCAATAATATTATATACTTCCTCCCATGGGATGGACATAAAATCTTGTTGTCCACCTCAGGTTAGAAATTAATGCATGGCAGCTGAGTTTAAGATGGTGAATTTGTACTACAACCATTGATAAGGTAGAGTTTGAAGGAAGTGTTTAAATGCAGGGTTGGGAGGAAGAGTTTGGAGGAGAAAGAGTTTTGCTGAATATTTGTGAGACTTTCGGAAAGAGAGTTTAGGAGAGGAAGTTTGGGAGGAAGAGTTTGAGAGGAAGATTTTAGGAAAAAGAGTTTGGGAGGAAGAGTTTGGGGCGAATAGTTAGGAGGAAGAGTTTGGAGGAAGAGTTTGGAGGAGTTTGGAGGAAGAGTTTGGGAGGAAGAGTTTGGGAAAAAGAGTTTGGGAAAAAGAGTTTGGGAGAAAGAGTTTTGACAAAGAGTTTGGATGAAGAGTTGGAACAAAGAGTTTAGGAGGAATTGTTTGGAGGAAGAGTTTGGATGAAGAGTTGGAACGAAGAGTTTAGGAGAAAGAGTTTGGCAGAAGAGTTTAGGAGAAGAGTTTGAGATAAAAGTTTGGGAGAAAGAGTTTGGGAAAAAGAGTTTTAGAGGAAGAGTTTAGGAGAAAGAGTTTGGGAGAAGAGTTGGAACGAAGAGTTTAGGAGGAAGCGTTTGGACGAAGAGTTTAGGAGGAAGGGTTTGGATTAAGAGTTTGGAAGGAAGAGTTTTGGAAGAAGAGTTTGGGAGAAGAGTTTGGATGAAGAGTTTGGAAGAAGAGTTTGGAAGAAAAGTTTGGGAAAAGAGTTTGGACGCAGAGTTTGGGAGGAGAGTTTGGAAGAATTTGGAAGAAAACTTTGGAATGAAAACTTTGGACTTTGTGTGTGCCATTATAAAACAAATTTAAAAACAATAGAAATATCCATAGAAAACTGTACATTAAAGCAACTAAAAATGAAAACATTTTTAATGTTATAAGTCACTATGTTCTTCCTTAAGTGAGCATTGCATCTTGGTTTCCATGGTAATTAAGCTTGAAAATAGTAATGAGGTAAAATAAGAAGTATTTTGAAGAGGGACATTAAATACTACTGTAGATGAGATGAATATATTCTACGATGATAAACACATGACGAGTTTTAACCAACTGTACTTATATCATCAGTTATTACAAGTGGGTCATTTCCAAGTTTATATGATATCAACATATTATTTTACAAAGCAAAGGTCTTTGTGAACTAGCATTTTAAACTAGGTCCACATCTATTTTCTAATGAAATATTATGTTAATAACACTAAAGTGCATTATTGTAAGTTATCATGCAAATTATTCTACTTAAAATTTTAAAATACTCCTATGTCAAATCGCCTTTTTCTATTGTAATAAAAATAGGTTTGTATTAATCGTTAATATACGACACACTGAAGAAGGTGAATTGAAAAAGGAATTATTCATTAACAGAATAATACAATTTATCTTCTAAGGCCCTGTTCAGACCCATGGCGTTAGACCGTTTTAGCGTACGACGCTAAAAGAATGTGTGTCTGAACAGTTGGGGATTAGCGTACAACGCGTCGTACAACGGTTGTAGCGTTGTAGTGGAAAACGGTTGATAGTACCGTTTTAGCGTACGACGCTACTGTAAGTCAACGTTGTATCCAATCAGAACGTTTCCTGTTATGACGCGAAACAAGGTTTGACCTAGGCTGACATCTTGTATCGTCAATGTGTGAGATGGATTTCAATAACAAAAAGGCCAGAATAAATAAGGCCTAACTACACTACAAATACAACTGTTACAAAGGCTACAAACTACTATCAACGGATTACCATTATATTTTCTAACAAATAAACATAAATACATGCACCTTGTATTTAAACATAGAGACTACGATCCCATCCGCTTTTAGGCCTAGCTAGGCCTTGAGCCATTCACGCATTTCATTCAAGCTAAAAACTGGCGTGGGACATCAAGTCACTTTCATTCATACAAGGCAGACTAGACTGGACAAGTTTAATGCTGAAAACCCCCTAACTCCTAAAAAATTCAGTAAACAAACAAGGGGAGCTGTGTCCCTTTTATTAGCAAGTTAAGGGTTATTTTCAACCGACTGGACCAAAGAATATATATCTTTGACTGGACTGGATAGACTAATCACAAACAATTGTTTCTTCATCATTAGGCCTGCTCTTTATTTTCGTAACACAAGAGCCTGGGGAAAATGTTTTTTACTACAAAATAAAAACAATAGAAACAGAAATTTGGCTTTACTATATTTTTCTTAAATAAATGCTGAGGTATGTTTTATTTACGGCAAATTTTGTCATAATTGTAGGGCTGAGATCTAGGCCTATATACAGTGGAAATAATGATGAAAACACGTGGGTAAGAGCACATGAATATGCAACTAGAAACAACCTGAATGACGTACTTCCATTGTAACGATAATCATACGCTATGGGTCTGAACACCTCGTTTTTTTCTCTGCGGTTTGTAACGTGACCTTGCTAGTAACGTTGTACGCTAAAACGGTCTAACGCCATGGGTCTGAACATAGCCTTAAACAAAATTCTATGGCTGTGGTTTACATTTGTTATAGTACGGTACATTAGACGGCAATCACAAAGAATGAACCTAGTATCATAATAACCAATATGCTTGCTACAAAAAGTACTAAGTACTAATACACTTAAATTAATCTTAATCAAAATTCTTACAAATCAGAATTTTAAGACTTTTAGAAAAAGACTAATTCCAATATTTACAATCTTTACGCTCATACAGTATTCCACAAACTTCATGAATATTCATTAGGATATTTGTATTAATTATTCTTATCATATTCATGAATATTCATTAAGGTATTTGCATTATTCATTTTATCATACTCAATGAACAAATCACAAATATTGAATATTCAATGAGGTAGTTTTGCATACCGTATCATATTCAACAGCCAGCAGTCATGATTCAGTGATGTCAGATTGATTTGTTTAGCAGAGCCTACAAGAGTTCAACCTACTATTTGTTGCATAAGTTCACCATTCTGTCTGTGGAGCTAAAAGCATGGTAATAAAATAGTTGATGTTCTTTTTATGTCTATTTGTATGCAAGCATGTTTCGTTATTCTTTTATAATGAAGATAAAATCTTATCTTTACCGTATAGAACAAAATCACAGCTCAACAAACACAATAAATATTTAAAAAATGAGGTGGATACCTACAGTCATAAAAAAAACAGTACTGTATAAAACCTCTTAAGAAATTAGATTTTTGTGAAAAATAAATTACATAACAATTATGCATTTCTATTAATTATCATAAGAAGTGAGTTATAACTAATGCTCTGTGAAAATGTTAGACTGACAGTGAAGTGCTTAAAAGGCTTAGTAGTAAAGCTTGAAGGTGCATACTTAAGCACACATTTATCTTCAGAAAAAGATCTCTTGCTGAACGTTGGGATAGAGTGGTAGCTATCGACAAGAACAAGTATACTGTAGTTATCGGTGTATTTACCAATATTATTACCCAATGATGATATAATATGCTTGCTAGGCTGGGCAGCTTTAGGGTGGGTTTATAAGCAAATTGCACACAACGGACACACACTGGATATAGAATAAGCGGACAGCCTTGGGCTTGGTTTCTTAGCCAATTGCACACAAGACGACAACGTATCTGGAGTAGGCTGGGCAGCCTTGGGGTAGGTTTTACAAGCCAATTGTAGTTCAGAACAGGAGTTCAATAGCCTTCTGAGGAGGCTATTCACCCATACCAATCCAAATCTAATGGAATAAGCTAGGATTTTAATCTTTTGAACATGTTCGCAAGCTTAGCAACAGTATCATGTACAAATTATTTTAATAGGATATGTAAAAAACCTAATGTTAACTATAAATAAACATTAAAGCTTTTATTGCTACATGTAATTAGCAGTAAATCAATTTCCCTGTGTTGATTTTTATTGAGGTTTCTTGCACATTTGTACAACAGAGTTTTCAACAGCTATTAATTAATAATTTTCAGTAGTCTGGATAAAACAATTTCTGTAGTATTGTAATTTATTATTATTTACGTGTTTCAATAGCTATTAATTAATAAGTTTCAGTAGTCTGGATAAAACAATTTCTGTAGTATTGTAATTTATTATTATTTTTGTGTTTCAACAGCTATTAATTAATAATTTTCAGTAGTCTGGATAAAACAATTCCTGTAGTTTTGTAATTTATTATTATTTACGTGTTTCGTAAAACAGTCTTTGTAAAAGTTTCTGAGTGTGCGCAGTAAAGAATGTTAATTATTTATGTAGCTGTTTGGGGCGTCATGAAATCAAAAGGCTACACGGTCGGGGAAAACCCATAATAAAATAATACTAAAAAAAAATATTTGCAATATTGTATGCAAGCAATACTGCAATTTACTGGTCACGAGTGAGTGGCCGAGCGGTTAAGACAGTGGAACCGTAATTACGTAGCTATAACATCGGCAAGGGTTCGAGGCTCACTCGCTCCATGGTTCTGGTGGTAGAACGAGTCTTCTCGGATAAGGACTATAAACCGTAGGTCCAGTGTACACATAGCTCATGCGCACTTTAAAGAACCTAGTACATCTTTTGAGACGAGTAGGGGGTTACCCCGGTGTACTAGTCCACACAAACACAGCCACTGTCACACACAGCCACTGTGCAAATTGGGACTGGACCGTTTTAGAGGTGTTTACCACCTGTTGGTCCAGATCCTTCACTAACTGAGTTAGTGAGAAGTCGAATAAATAAAAAAAATAAATAAATTTTTTCTTTAAATTTAATAATATTTAATATATGATGATATGATGTATGTCAAATCATTCTAAAATAAGAATTGTATAGAGAAATAATTTTAAATAATAAAAAGTAGAAGCAAATAAAGTTAGAATATTTCAAACATTAGTTGTTCCACTTAACTCCATTTCTAGAACATTTATTAGTTTTAATAATGCAAATAACCAGAAAACATATGATTCTTAAAACATTTTAAAGACTTAACGGTAAACATTATTTGGGATTTTGAAGTGAAGGAAAATCCTGTACAAATACATAGCACTACTGTACAGACCAGTAGTAGCAATTATACTGGAAGACATCAAGTATCTATAACAGTCTTAGCTGATAACAAACAAACAAGCTTTACATCCTTCAATGATATAATTAGCACAAGTCTGGTCTTCAATGTGGGTCAGGAATGTAGGTTGACCATCCAGGTTAATGATAGACTGAGAATAACCAAATGAACTTTATTCAACCATTCCATTGTTAGTAGAGAAATTCCCAGAATCCACTTGTCAAATAATAATAAATATGTGTAGTAAACTGACCTGAAAATTATAATATATTTATACTGCTGTATAATAATTAATGTACAGTATATTTTTGAAAATAAAAAATAATAATCTTTATATTATAAACCAACAAAATTGAAACAAAAATAATTGTTTTTTTAGCTAATTTATCTTTAAATTGTGCTATCTACTAGACTTGCCCCGAATCTGTATTTATTGTCCTTTATGTTAGTCCACCAGTCAACGTTTCAATTTTTTGTCTGAAAATACAACCTCAAGTAGTATACGTATGAAACGCCATATGTGCCAACATTTTTATCTTATACTTATATTAAGTCAAAACTCTGTCTGGAACCCAGACTACCATCTACCGCTGTAACACAGGTGTGAATATACTGTACAGTACTGTACTGTAATACTACCTATACTCTGCTTTAACAGACAAGGAAGTTGTATTCGTTATTCTACAGTATAATTACATACAGTAAGGAAGTTTATGGGTCGTTCTGTTTACATTCTAGAAACCTTTCAAAAATGTGCAAGTGATACTACAGGTAGTACTGTATAATTATAACATTTTTTATAGATACCAAATTCAAATTTAATATTGTAATAATAAATTGAGCTTAAAAAATAAAATGTTAGTACTTATATAATTACAATTCTTTGCAGTTAGCCAATAATATAGGATTTTTTTATTTTTACAATAAAAAAAATAAACATTCTGCAATGCCAATTCAATTTCCTTATTCCAGGTGAAACAAAAATCTGAAGATATTGTGAGAAAATGAACAAAAGAAGTTTCTTTATTGTGCTTGCTTACCAGCCAATGGCAAGGTTACGTTAAATACCAACATATTTAATAACACCTTTCAAATCATTTTAGTCATCTTTTATATTCAAAATTTCCATTCTTGAATTTCAAAGCTAGCAAAATGCCTTTATAAATTAAACTTGCCGTTGTAGATGTCTAGGCTAACCAATTACAAATTTTATTCCTTTCTTTGATGCTGCCTAAAGCTACTACTGTAGCAAAATACATTGCTGTGTTACTCTTGATATTACTGTGCACTAATTATGCAAAAACACATGTTTATTTCATTTCAAATGAAACTGTACAATGTTATTTCAAATCAGATAAACCTGTAACATTTAGGATTTTTTGTGAATGTGATATACTGTACACAGTAAATGTACTGGATCTTGTTGATCTTCTAGCATTTATTTTAACATTATAACTGAATCATGATAATTGAGTGCCCCATCCTGAGTTATATTCACACCCAAAATTCAGGCTAAATTCAAGCATATAAAAGTATTATGTAAATGCCATTGTTGATTGATAATCTCATCCCTAATTGTTGCCAATTATTACTAACATCTTTTTGAATATCTAAATTTGTATACTGTATGTTTAAGTAAATTTAATTAAATTACTTTTAAGGGTTGATAATAACATTTATTTAATGTTTTATTATAATAAAACCAAGTAACAATTTACTGTACTTGCTATGACGTATGAACATCAGATTTAGTGGATTTTGAAGTGCAACATCTATTTTAAGGTCTTTAATGTTCTAAAACCAGCATTTATATAAAACAAATTCAGCAATTAATTTGATATAGCTTTTGTGAATGTCAATTTAATGCACTTTTTTTTCTGTTTTATGCAGAATGAATGCAATTGTGACCACAAACAAGCATTACCTCGCCACAAGGAAAACATTAAAATAAGAGCGTGCCAATACCACAGCAATAGCTAATTACCAGAATAAGGTTTTATTCATACCTATGGTGAAGTTAGAGGCTGTTACAATAAATCTTAGTATCACTTGCATACAATTCATATCATTACCCTTTTTTTTATACGTACTTTACCGTATACTTTCGATAGAGTAATTCATGAGCTATACACTCAGTACTTTAGTACTATATTCATGATCAAATGCTTTTAAAATTTAAATACAGTAGATTATTCGCATTGTTACGCAATAAAAACATTTTAATTATGGAAACGATAACATTTATTATAAGTTTAACACACATTGAATTAACCATAATTTTTATAAGCATGTTCCTTTATATAATCAGTAGCGTAACGCACAGGGCAAAGGCCCTTGGTTTAGAACTCCTAATGGGCCCTCCAACGCTGGATAGTTGCATTGGACTGCTCATGCTCTGGGGCCACTTGAGCTCTGGGGCCCCTGGGTTTAGCCTGTGAGCGCTCATAGCTGTTATGCCACCGCATATAATTCATTTATTTGTTATGTCTGGGATTTCTAAAGAGCAAATAAAGTTCCACGACGTTAAAGCCAGAAGTCCCAGCTTATAAAAATCAACATAAAATTAACATTAAAATTCATTAACAAACTATACATGATGTAGAGAATAAAAAGACTTTAAAACAGAACATTTTGATGGCAGAAAATAATATTTTAAAATCACTCATATTCACTGTGGCTTATAGAAATGTTTTGCTCATAACATGAACAGATTCCGGTAGCATTGTACAGTATGCTTGTTCGTATTTCGAGAGCATTCATGAATTAATCAGTCATAATATTCATTTTTATAATCCGTTCTCAAATAGTTGTAAGGTAAAGTTTCATCCAGCTTAAACAACAGAAGTTGTTTAATCTGCTGGAATAAAATAATTTGGCACAAACTGTTTAAGTACTGTAGTACCAGAAGTAAATCAATTCTACACTGGATATTAGTCTCATTTTTATGATGGCAGGACGTCTAAACTGAATAATAAAATCTGTCAACTATATGACAACAGTGTGTCCTGTGTACACACTAAACTCTCAAACTGTTTTTCAATTTTATTTCTTAATAATCCGTAATTACACCCTTAATATAATTTCTCAAAATACTGTAACGTATGTCTCCCATGAACAAAAAACTGTAAATTTTCTGGGGTTAAGATTAATACAAAATATAGCTAGCTAAATTTAGTATAACCCAAAATTTCAATGTACTGTAATCTCTCACTGCCCATGCTGAATTTAGAGAAAGATCTTGCTGTTCATATCACAGTATCTTAAACTTCATATTATTACTGTTCATATTATTATCCTACCTAGAGCTGTTCATAAATCTTATGTACTATACAACAGTATAATCTCACTCCCTACAAAAGGAATCGTGTACTGTTGGATTTTAACATTATAAATGTCTTATTTCTTGCCATTATAAGACAATATTACATTACTAATTTCGTTTCTTTCTTCATTCATTATAATGAGTATATCATTATGAAATGTTATTTCAGAATGTTATTACAATAACAGTCATAACATTCACTGCTATCATAAAGCTTTTCAACTAAATGTGCAATGTTATAACATTAAGCACTGTAAAAACAATTGATAAAACAGCATTGTTCAAATCCTCTAACAGTATTGTAGTAGTATTACGTTGTCGTCCTACATCATAAGATGAATTCAATATCATTGATTCTGGGCGTTTTCAGCATTTCTTAAAGAGTGGTCAACCATGGTTGTTGGGCTATGGTCAGTGGGGCTAAGGTCTGTTGTTCGCCATTTTTGTTGGGCTAAGGATGTCTACAGATTATTATGTTATAATGCATTTCAAATGGTAGTTTTCAATCAATCATGGTTTTGTACAAATTTGTTACAAATTGTATTTCAATTTAATGTATATCAGTATTTTAATCAGGAAAGGGCCAAGTTAAAATGTCAAGAATTCATAAGACAAAGGCTAGTGGGGGTCTTGTGTTTATCCGTAGACATCTCCTCTATTTTGTACAAAGTTATAATTTAGACTTAACTCATAAAAAGACTTAATAAAACTAGAAGGCTACATAAATAAGAAGGGGGCTAAAAGAGGTTGCTTTCGAGGAGAAATAGTGAAATAAATGTGTAATAAATTGAACAATAGTCAGAATCTATCTCCTTCAATTATAATTGTCTTTGCAGACATTTGTAAAGATAATAAGTATTACATAAAGTGCATTGACCGGCAAGGTCATTACAATTTGGCAGGAATAATGCAATTATAAGTTAATAATTACATTTTATGCAAGGTATTGAAAGGACGTCATTATTTGGAGCGAAAAATCACATATTTAATTCGCATTTGTTTAATTGTTAGGCAGTCCACCATACGCATTCTTTAATCAAATCACGTATCTTTTTTAATAATTAAAATCTCTGTCATAGTGAAGTATTTGTTGATGGAAGACATCCGATAGAGAATAACATTTTTTACACGTGACAAACGAAATATAAAATATGAAACATGCATTACCTTTATATCCATTAAAATAAATAAAGTTATTTGAATGAGAGCTTTTTTAATTTGTTTTGAGTGTTTATAAAATGTGGCAGCTAAATATAATATACACTCCATTACTGAATGGAATACACGATGTATTAATGCAAAAATACCATTAAAATACAGATATTATTTGTCAAGCAGAGAATCATATCGTTTTTGACTTAATTTAACATGGTTGTGGAATGCTGAACAATGATTGGCTACTGGAGCAGACGGAACGGCATGTTAAAGTCTGACGACAGCAGGGAAAGCGTGTTGTTGATTAGATAGGTTTTTTGTAAGAGGAATGGAGTCGGCCGGTCCAAAGGCACAAAATTTATCAAATTGTAAAGCTAAAAACACAATGCAAACTATGTTTTTTTAATCAAAATGTTCCCTGCAATGTAAAAACATCCCCCAGACACTATGTTGATAAATTAAACCAGTATAAAATAACTATTACCACTATTATGCACATAAAATATAAATGACTTACCTGATGCTCTGTCTCCACAAACTGCACATATGCTTTTATGCATGCTTTGTCCCGGCATATGCCCCATGGGAGAGGTAGCTCCCCCAGATAATTGGCTAGAAGGCATATGACTGCCTGGAATCTGTAGATGGGGTATGCCTGGCATTGACGAATGTGGTTGAGCGTATACTAAAGGATTTGAAATTATCGGTTTAATATCTTCATGCGATGATGAGCTCATGCTTGATAGATTTGGTGACTGCATGTGACCGAGCGGTCCAGACATCTGCGGCGAGCCAAGACCTCCGTGTGAATGTGCTGATAGAGGCGATGACCCCATGGTAGTCGTGGGAGACTGTACCGAACTCATCGCTGATATTGGACTTATTGAATCTAAAGACAAAAATAAAATAAACTTGAAAATAGTGTGAATAGGAATTCTTAAAAGATTGTACACAAAAAAATCGTTGACTGTAAAAAGAAAAACTAAGCATGTACAGTACCGGACAGAATTATTGCAGATTTTGAACGCATTGTTAAAGTGTTGTTGAAACAATTATGACTGACTTATTGTATAGTTTGTAGAATATTGTACCCAACCCTATTGCTAGGTTTGGGTACAGAAAAACTACAAACTTAGCATGTGGAAAACAAAAATATAAACTATAAAATGGGCGGTACACTGATATAGTAACATCTACATATTTTATTTTGTAGCTTTGAAATTCTCAGAAGTGTAAACCACAACAGATTAAAACAATATTCACAGTAGATATATAAACTACCTTACAGAATATAAAAAGTAGATTACAATTTATATTACAGTACAGTTAATAATAAAATGAGGTTCCCCAATAAAAATGGTAACAGTCATAGCTCAGCGGCAAAGTTGTAAAAATTGCCACATGTATTTATTAACTAGCCTGCTGAACTTATGGAATACTCACGCATGTCCTAAATACTTGAAATATCAACAGTAAAAAAACAAGACAATAGTACATTCACTTGATTGTAAAATCCATTGTCTAATAAAGCGCAAATAGTAAGACAACCTCTGTGTGAGATCGATGCTGAAATGATCACCGTTGTACGGTATTCACGGTTCTAAATGCCACAATATACAGTTAAAATGTATGCTGATTTGCATAAGTTGCCTCTAGCATCGTAACCTTGACAGTGCTTTTCATTGATTGGACTGCTGCACTGAGAGAGGCAGCTTGCAATAACCAGCACTGCCTCACTTAATATACACTACAGGAAAAGCACAATGCCATAGCAAAATCAATTATAGTAGCTAGTACTATAGTAGCAATGATATATTGCAAAATACTTCACTTAATTCTCAATCTATAATATACTATTACTATAGATTCTGATTTCTGTAATATTTCTTTTTGTCTTACTGTATCTTTCATTAAATTCAATAGCAAAACATAGACTGTTTTATTTTCATTTAGTTTAATTATTTTATATTTATAATCATAATATCTACAGTTACATTAGTAGTGTTAATCACAACTAATATTTTGCATAAGTATATCAGTGTGCACATGGTCATTTATTGTATTATTACTTGACAATGCAAGAAAGACATTACTTATTATTTATAAGTATTAAGAAATTATTTATTTTTCATTAAGAAAATGTTATTGTGAAAAATTTATTTCATACATGGATTACCAGAAATTAAGAGTTAATTTTTTCAGTTTTTGAATAAAGTTATATATATATAACCACAATAAACATAGTAATAACTATATTTGGGAATCCATAGCTTAATGTTTTGTCTTATTTTTTTGTCGTTTTGTACATAGCTAACAGACAATTCCAATATTGATTTTCATGAAAATCGATCATTTGTTGAGTGTGAGTATATGGGTTAAAATATTAAATAACACGCCCTGTCGCTCTCTGCATCTTGCATCTCAGTCTTTGAGTGCTCAATTTTTTATTATAAATATTGATTTTTCATTTTGTAAAAATCTGATAAGATATCCTTGATTGCTCACAATACTTAATACAATCTATAAATAGTCTGTCAAAAATAGATATTAATTTAATCATTTAATTTTATCTGTCAAAAGAGGGCGTGCTATTCTAACGTCCTCTGACCCTGGACCTGCCCTACAATCAACCAAATAAATTCAATCATGTTTGAGACGATGTTGGCTGACCAAAAAACAATTACTAAAGAATAAAGTCAATCAGAATAATAATACTTTTATACCTACTTAGCCTAGAAACAGGAAAAGTTATTTTAGAAAAGGTTATAATTATAACAGATTAACTATAAATAATGAAGAATTTAGATGTTGTATAATAAGTAAGCATCAACTTAGATTGTGTAATCTCCTTGGTATTAAGTTTCCCCCAATGTAATGATGTACTAAAGCTAACTTGCTTAGACACGAGTTATTCTGGTTCAGAATGATTCAGTTTCCTATCTCTGTGTCAATGTCACCATAAACATCATCCTAAACAAGATGAATCCTACAAAATGGTAGCCTACATTAATAATAGTTAGTTATCAAAAATATACACTGTAATAAAAATAAGAATTAATTTTTCTCTTTGCTGTGTTTCAAGGCTCTCCTTGACAAATGTTGATGGTAGAAGAAAATCTTCTTGGATAAGGACTTAAAATTGGAGGTTCAGAGAACACATCTAACTTGTGTGCACACAGTACGTTATTCGGATGAGTTGATCAACACACTGCATGAATTTCAATCTCGTTGTGGACAGGCCAATTAGCGCCACTTGCAGGTTGCTCGAAATGAAGAGACATGGTTAAAATTACTGTATATCTCTACACTTTTATTTACTTGTATATTACGCATTTAAAAAAGCAGCACATTATATAGGGGTGTTCAATAATTAGAAGTATCAAGTTTTTTGAATATGGATTTCCCAAAATAGGGGTGTCCCCTGAATAGGAGTATCCACTGAACAGGAATGTTTCTTGAATATGGATTTCCCAAAATAGGGGTGTCCCCTAAATAGGGGTGTCCCCTGAATAGTACTCACGACTGAACAGGAATGTTTCTTGAATATGGATTTCCCAAAATAGGAGTGTCCCCTGAATAGTACTCACGACTGAACAGGAATGTTTCTTGAATATGGATTTCCCAAAATAGGAGTGTCCCCTAAATAGGAGTGTCCCCTGAATAGGATTCCCTAAAAGGTGGGGTTTTACTGTAATTACGTTGTTAAGTTGGTAGTTTTGATTGGCTAAATCATGCTTTATCATGCTTATCCTAAACACAATATAAAAGCTGAATTGAGAGAGACACAATAAATTAGAAGCAAAGCCTTGACCTCAAACACAGAAATATAAATGTCACAGATTTCATTTTGTTAAGGCCATTACAGAAAGTTAATTATTCAGAACAACCTATTTTCAAGGTTTTAGTTTCATTGCAAAAACAACAAAAAATACAATTGAAGGGATTACATACAAGTTACAAAATAAATCTTAAATAAAGAATATATAATTTTAAAATATATTTGTAACTTTTATCATTTAAAATTCATATTTAATCATGTATTCAGAAAGATAAATTACATCTTTTCTCCTTTGTTTTTCTTGTCGCACAGTCCATGATTGATATGTTCCCGATAATCCACTAGGTCGCTATTTACCGTACCAAATAAGCCAACAATATAAACAAGGGTTCGAAGTTGACTCGCTTCTAGTTCTGGTAGTGGAACAAGTACTGTACTCGTTTAAGGACTATAAACCGTAGGTATAGTGTACACAGTTTACCCTGTGCAACCTAGTTCATCATTTCAGACAAGTAGGGGTTACCACAATAAACTGCTTCATAGCCTCTGCGTCAGGGGATTACCACCTATTGATAAATTTGCTATTGGTAATCCTTTGCCATGTGCCTAAAAAAATGTAAAACAAAAAATAAATATAGTACTGTAGATATATGCAAAAGTACCGTCAAGAATTATGGCCCCCTTCTGCCATCAGATTCACGTCAAGGTCCAGGACCATTCATACCTCGTGATCTGGATGCTCTGCCGTTATATGCTATTCATTGTACTCTATTAATTATCTAAATTTATTGTTATAGACCAGTCGTATTTGAGGTGTAGGTGTCACTTTTTGCAGAATTTACTTCATGTACTTTTTCTGGGGTAATTTTGGCTGTAGAATACGAATATGAATGTTGATCGCGACGGGGAGGGGGCGTTTTTGAGATATGAAGGGTCAAAGGTCAAATAAGTCATTTTATGAAGAGGAAATCATTTAGATGTTAAATGCAACAGAAATGTGTTGTCTAGTTGATATAGTCCAAATAAACATCATATCCAAAATTTATCGAAATCGGACACCGGAAAGTGGGTTAATTGGCATAAATTCAAAATGGCCGCCATTTACCATTTGAAGTTCCCATATCTCCTCAACGGTTGGTTTTAGACCACCTAAGTGCATTACGAGTAAATATAAATGTGACATTAAACTTTCAAACTAGCATATTTAAATTACCATATGACGTAACTATGACGTCATAAGGTAGTTGTGACGTCATATATTATGTTATAACTGCTTAAATGACATTATCCTATGCTAAAAAAATGTAGAAACCGCAGGAAAACAATTTTCTAACATTTTCCTGTTGAAATGAACATGATACGGTCAGACATCAAAAAGGTTAATTAGCATAAATTCAGAATAGCCGCTATATAAATGTGGTATTAAACTTTCCAATTAATATTTAAATTACCATATAACGTACCTATGACGTCATAAGTTAGTAAAGTATGATGTCAAAAGAATGCGCAATTGGCATATTCTAAGAAAAAATATGTTTTAAATCTCATGAAAATAGTAAAACATCCAGGTTAAGATCATCAACTGTGTATCCGCATGGGCTCTATCCCCTCGTCGGGGAGCCTATTCCCATATCTGGGAACACAGGTACTTTTTGTCGAGTCGGGGAATACTGTAAAAATCGCTGGCGTTCACTTCGTAGCCTCAGCGCCTAGAAAACCGCGACGTTCCATTGACCGCGAGTACGTCGGAGGGCTATTATGCATTCATTATTGCCAGCTATCCAACTATTAAACAATAGGTACGCACTTGTCTGGCGGTATCCCTTTGTACGAATCGTTCAACGTTGTGTCCAAACGCGTGATATCATATTCCATCCAGGGACCAAAATGTGTCGTAGTATTACTTTCCAGGCGAAGTTTACAGACGGTTACGTTATGTACTGTGTATCGACGTATGCTACAGCAAAAACGAATTATGTTAATCTGATACGTTTGTAATGAGTTTAATGTCGTTTAATTCCACCCTTACCTAAAAGCCATCCTAAATCTGGAGGGGCGAAGCAAATTTGGTTAAATGACACCTCTAGATGGCCGGAAATGGTATACTCTCGCACATAACATTCATGATAAATAGCACCTCTAATTAGTCGGAAAAGACACTCTCATGCAGCATGCTACCAATGAGCAAAACGATCGTATTCGTACCTTTTTTGATCATTCACTTGCGTTCAAGTTCAATGTGAACGTACGTACGTCTAGGGGAATCCCCCAAAAAAGCACTTTGTGTGAGAAGGCAAATTCAATGCTTATTATAGCTCTACCTATATTTATTTACAGCAATTTGAAGAAATTAAATATTAATCAATCTTCTAATAGTAACCCACACTCTAATAATAGTAACCCTCCTTTTAATAGTAATAGTGTAACCCAGTCAATAGTCAATCTATAATAATAACAACCCACTACTCTGATAGTAATAAGGAGATAATGCATGTTGATCTCGGGTGTGGGGAAGGATTGAGTGTTTTTGAGTTTATAAGTTAGTTAGATAGTTAGTTCTGTTCAAACAAATGTGTTTATCCGTACTGTTTTATTATTTTGCTATGAGCTGCTGACCGGAATAGTTGGGGTGGGTTACTATTTTCAAGTAATAGTAACCCACTACTCTAATAGTAATCCCCTTCTAGTAGTAACCCACCCTAAAAAACAATCAAAGAATAATATAATAACCCAGGGTTACAATTAGAAGATTTACGGTATACTTTATGCATGCTGACTGCCGTGATCTAAACAATATAGGTACGTACGCTATTGTCTGGCGGTGTCCTTTGTACGAATCGTTCGTGCCCCAGCTCACTTTATGAGTACGATACACGCATCAATATCATGTTACATCCAGGGATTTCAGGTGAAAATCGGCAATTCATTTGCAACTCGTAAATTTACAGACACGTATCGCTCGACATACGCTCATACAGTGAAGAAGGTATCGAGTTATTCACGAACGAATTTTTCAAATTAACCTTTTGTACTGTGTGGGGCACGTATTTGGAGGATTTTCAGAGATGAGGGTGAGGTATTGGGCATGTCGGGAATGGGGGTTTGCCCGAACCATAAAAACCCCTCTGGCTACGCGCCTGTACATATACATAGAAAATGCAATAGTTCATCATCAAAATACAGTATTACTATTATGGAATCAAACCACCATACACGCAAATTCCACATTTATCAGTTGGTCTTTGACATTTTAAACCATAATTATTATATGATGCTGGCTGTTTATTTTGTAGAATACATTTGGTATGATATAGCCATGTTTATTGGAATTATGTTGGTTCAGGGACAGAGAAACATTGTTTTATGTGATTTTCTACAGCTAGTTCTTTAGGGCAACCTTATTTTCTTTTATTGTTTAAAACATGATCTCAGTCAGAGAGGAAATATGTTCATGCTAGATGCAGCTTTCGTAATAAATAATACATTCAATATCGTTGTAGTATTTTCACAATGTTTCCACCTGAACAATGATGTCACCTGTGAGAAATCGTTGGTTGATAGGGTTGCTGAATGTATTGTTATAATCAGCTGAATATACGGGTAGTAGTACACAGCATTTATTAGATTTATGTATACAAAAATAAATGTTTTAGCTGTAAGACTACACACACGACACCATAATACATCTACACCTACGCTATTATTATGCCAGCTAGTTCTACACCAGTACTAGGCCTAGTAGTATAGTAGTGGCCTACTCTAGAAGCCTGTCAGTAATAATAATATAAGTTCTAGGCCCTTACACCACCTAAAAATCGGGGGAAAAAATTTAAAAACAGTAGTACACATGTTTATGTAAAGCTAGCGCTGCATGCAAAATAAGCTAGAGAAAGATGTTTCATGCATACGGTCACAATACGCTAGGCTAGTAAAAGCCTACCCACTATTCACTTGAGCGAACTTTATATGCGGTCATCGCGGTTTAAACGTCCTTTGTTTACATACGTCGTACGCTGGAAGCATTCATATTCGGGCCTAGACAATATCATTTTTGATCACTGAAAACGCGAAAATGAAAAGTTCTAACTAACTTTATACTACACAGTGTATTACTAAAACAATTTCAGCATATAAAACCGATCAGATTTATAAATTAGTTTCACATTTACGTGAATAAAATTAACAGCAACGAAGTCTTTTTTAATCCAATTTACTCATAATTATGTAGAAAGTGCGCCCTCTATTGTCTAAATTTGTTTTATTTTGATTAATTTCGGCTCTCAAAAATCAAGATTTTAAACGTTTATATCTTTAAAAAGCCCCCACGTTAGTCCGATCAACAACCAGATTCGTAATCTACGTCAAAAAATGCACTAGAAAAAGTTGGTTTGGAAAATTCTGCAGAAAAGTGACACCTGCCTCCAGATCCGACTGGTCTATTAATATTATTGCGTGGTTCAGAGTTTGTATGAAAACGATCAACAATGTTTTGGTCTATTGAGTAAGAAAATAAAAACAAACATATCTACATTATATTCAATCATTGAAATGTAACCATACAGAAAGTCATTCCAAATTTAAGTACACTTAATCTCTTATAATTTTAGAAATCATCACGTTCATAGGATCAATGGATTAAGGTTTTGGCAACAACTTTCCAAATATTGCTAAAATGGAAATTTAACAGGCCAACTGGGAGAATTTTTATTAAATATAGAAATTCACCTCAAATGCCTTTTATTAAAATTGTAATAAAAAAGATAACAAATTTAAGACTTCCTTTTAAAAGCTCATTCATATAGCGCAGGTTGCTTGATAAATGACACAAGTATTAATTCAACATTTTTAATATACTGTAAACTAAATTACTACTACATGTGATAGCTGCTAATTAGTACTACTAAGTTGGTTCTTATTTAACATTAGCTATATATCAGCGAAGATAAAAATAAACCTTTAATTTCTAAGAAGATATTTTAAATTCCAATGAGGTTCTGTTATTTATAGAAACCTCGAAGCAATAATTTGTTTTTAATCTCCATTTTAAAGTAATCTTCTCCAGTTATTCGTTATTCAAGCTGAGATATTTATAACACACATGTTAGCCATGCCAAAGGAGGAAAATGCGGAGCCTAACCATTATTTCACGTATTAAACAATGTATAAACGACTGATGTGTTTTATATTCATTTCTCTAGAGCTTAGTAGAAATTGTAAATTGTTGACAATATTTTTTGTTTATCTAAAAAATCGGGAGATTGAAATGTACGGAAGATGACACTACAAGTATCAAGAGACTATCACAATTATCAGGAGAGTTGAGAAGTTTGTGTATCTATGCCATGCATTATTTCAGTCTATTTAATGGTTAGGTGTTATATTGCACTTTTAGATGATAAGCATTAGAAACATTTCAAACTATCCACTCACTTCATTTCTATACAGCAAATCAAATTCAGTATTTTAAACAATATTTTAAGGTATTGTATGAAATGACAGGATGATGATTACACTACAGACCAAAAAAAAGAGTTCTATTGCTGTCGTTTATCAAACATTGGGGCGTGAATGTCTAGATTTCTTAAAGCTATGTACTTTATAAATATGACATGAAATACATTGATTGACTTTAACGTCAAAGCATACAGTCTATTCTTCAATCATTTCAAATCCACTAAAGCCTTTTAAATAACACCTGAGGTATATGTAATGTTACTTGGCACGAATCATACGTTGAACCTGTTGCATTCGCTACCAAGTGCTAGCGAGCCTAGATCCACACATGTCAATCAATGTGCTTACATTCACAAAGAGATTTTATACAATAATTTATTGCTAATAATCCCAGTGATCAGACAAACCAAGAAATGTGTTAGTGAACTCTATAAATATGTTTATTAATCAGAATATCTTTTGAAATTAATAAGCATGCCTCTTGATGTATGCTATTATTAAAACGGAATACACAGAACAGTTTTCAACTCCTAACCACTTTAAATCATAATGAGCACGTACTGTACAGTATAAAATGTTAATGCTCCTGACGAAGTAACATAGAACTTTCAATTTTGTGTTGACCTATGACATATATTACATGGAGGTACTATTTGTATAAGTTTGACATGTGCTGTGGTTTAGGGGATATGAGTGTCACGAAAAAATGTACAGAGCTGGACAACAACTTGGACACATTCCTAGGTGGTTGCGAATCTAAATCTTCTTTAATTAACATAAAATTAAAATAACGAATGGTGCTATGAGGTATTGTTTAATGCAAACAGATTGAGTAATAAACTAATTAACTTACTTACAAATTAGGTACTAACTGGACCACCACAAGATAAACCAGAAACGACGACGTTTAGATAATCCAACGCTGACAACAAAAAAAGTTACCTATAAATTGGGAAAGCTACAAAAAAGATTGATAACAGATACATGAAGAACAACATGTATGTTGTGTTTACAACAAAGATGGACGTTACCAATTGTTTCCGTCATTTCAAAGTAGTTAACCACAAGTGAGTGACTAATCTAGACTATAGAGCACAAGCGCATCCCTTTGCCATCACTATCCGGTACATAATACGCATCAATAAATGTACAGTATTGACCGGATACCATTGTCTGGCGCGCAATTAACCTGTTGTTTTCTGTTCTTGGTTTGACATTGTCAGCAGATGCTCACTAACAAACTACGACATGCAAAAAACAGGGAAAATCTAAACATACATGTAGTAGTAGTAGTAGTAGTAGTAGTATAGTTTCCGTAAAAATGGATGGTAACAACTGGCGCAATTTAAAATTTGAGATCTAACTGATCCAGTGAGAGGTCAATGGTTCAATGTACGGGATGACAGATTGAAAATTAAGTTAAACTGTCACACACAAATGTTACCACTAATCATGTTGTACAATTGATTTAATGTTAGGATTGGCAGTTTCACTTGTTGCTGAGTAATGTCTGTATATCAGTCACAGTAAGTACTATAGCGTGATTATTTGTAGGCGAGGATACATATTCTAAAAATCTCCCATATTTTCTCCATTAATAGCTATATTTATAAAAGACTAACCTTTGTCTTCTTTCGCATCTTGAGCTCTGTCTACACTATCAAACTAGTTTGACCAAAAAAAAATGTGATATACCAAAATATGGTTGTGATATGACATCATCATGTCCACATATGGGCACATCACATTTTTTTGTCACATAAATTTTAATAGACAAAGCTTAAAACCACCTGACTAATATTCCCATTTCTTTCAGTGTGGGACACCCATTATTACCTCTTCAGCCATTTGACTATGTATTGTTGGAACAGAAAATTTATATTTAAAAATTGTTGTACACTTACACCTGGGTCATTCCATCTCAGTTCACCCAAAAAAAATGGAATTTTAAACCCTACCTCTTCCAATTTTGATGAAATTTGGTATATGGGTGATTCATAGCAATTAAAGCCAAAATTTCAAATTTTAACTTTATCAGACCAACGGTTTTCGAGATATCGCAATTTCAATTTTCGGTTTTTACGCAAAAAAGCGCGCGGCCGCTACGTTTCAAAGAGCTGTATCTCGGGAACTATAGGTTCGATTTTAAAAACAAAGGTATTTTTGTAAAGGGGAGACCATAAGGAACCTAAATATACTAATTGTGTGTGTTTTATGTTAATTTTAAGTTGAATAAAACTTTGACATATATTTTGACCTTGAAATTGACCCCGTGGAACACGCCCGATTTGTTGGTGACTATCACGAAAAATGTAGCCCTACGTGTCAACTACAACATATAAAAAAATTGGAGGGGTTTTTTGGTTTGTTTCCATGAAATTACAATTTGAAGTTGACATACCTCTTCCTTTTAGTGTATTT
Organism: Antedon mediterranea; assembly: GCF_964355755.1. Taxonomy (NCBI): domain Eukaryota; kingdom Metazoa; phylum Echinodermata; class Crinoidea; order Comatulida; family Antedonidae; genus Antedon; species Antedon mediterranea. The sequence continues at coordinate 29,319,962 of NC_092673.1, read as the reverse complement.
TTGGTGTTGTTATACTTTATACACAGTGTGAACACTAACTGTTAAGGTGTCTTATTGTTACGCTTTCTCATCAGGCCCACTTAAACAGTAGATATATTTTGATATGAGAAATACTGGGTAACTCACATACTTTTCAAATCAATTTTGACACATAGTTTAGTGTCCTTACTATGTTATTATGCACATTAACATATGCATAATAAGTGATTGCAGAGAACATACAACAGTTAACTGTATAGGTCTTTTTAAAGGTTGTCATCCCCTATATAAAAACAAAACTACCAACCATGAAAAAAGTTCATTATTTCACAGATGGATGTGGCGGCCAATACAAAAACAAATATAACTTTATTAACCTTTGCCACCACCAGGAAGATTTTGGTTTAGACGCCGAGTGGAATTTTTTCGCTACATCACATGGCAAGAGTGCGTTTGATGGCATAGGTGGAACAGTTAAGAGGCTTGTCACTAAGAGAAGCTTACAGCGTTTGACTGAATGTCATATTATCACATCTCTCAGTATGTTCGACTACTGTGTAATTTTTTATTTTTATTTTATGTCTTTAGGCAATGTGGCCAAGGATTATCAATGGTGAATTAATCACTGTCCTATCAGATAGGTGGTAATCCCCCTGATACAGGGGCTATTGTGTGAACCAGTTCACCGGGGTAACCCCCTACTCTTTTTCGAATAATGAACTGGGTTCTTTAAAGTACACACATGTTATAACTGTGTACACTGGACCTACGGTTTATAGTCCTTATCCGAGAAGACTTGTTCCACCACCAGAACGGAGCGAGTCGGCCTCGAACCCTTGCCGATGTTGTTGTTGGCTCTTTTAGGTACGGTAAACGGCGCCCCTGCCTTAACCGCTCGGCCATATGACTCGCTCATATGGACATTCCAGGCATCAACTTTTTTCATGTGGGAATAGATGAGGTATCTACTGTGGAAAAAGAAATAAAGCCGAGATTCAACCTCGCCCAGACCATCAAGGGTACATTACAATATCATCGCTTTGTTCCCGTTTCTCTGGCACAGATGCAGGTCTACAAAGTACCCAGATAAACCCTCCGGATGTGGTAGTGATTCAAGAATCTTTCAGTGATGAAAATGAAATTGTTGCTGATACACAACCCACCATTATTAGAATTCAGAATTTTGTGTGCTGTAGTTATGATGGTGTCCCATGGATTGGTTTGGTGGTGGATGTCTCACTCGCAGAAGAGTTTGGGGATTTTCAAATTAAATTTATGCATCCTCATGGGTCAGCGAAAACCTTTTATTGGCCGTCCAAAGAAGACTGTTGTTGGATTCCTGAATCAAATGTACATTGTATTATAGCCTCTCCGTTTATAAAATCCGCTTCGACTAGGAATTACAGTATTTCCCAAAATGATCGCCACAACATTTCTAAATACTGTTTGAATTGTCCAGATGACAAGGAGTAAAGGCCAGACATAGACAATTGTAACATTATAATAATATTTAGTTTGTAAATAAAATTAATTTTGGAATACATCAAATTGACATTGAAGTAATGCATGGACAGACACCAAAAATACACTAAAAGGAAGAGGTATGTCAACTTCAAATTGTAATTTCATGGAAACAAAGAAAAAAACCCCTCCAATTTTTTTATATGTTGTAGTTGACACGTTGGGCTACATTTTTCATGATAGTCACCAACAAAACGGGCGTGTTCCACGGGGGAAATTTCAAGGTCAAAATATATGTCAAAGTTTTATTCAACTTAAAATTAACATAAAACACACACAATTAGTATATTTAGATTCCTTATGGTCTCCCCTTTACAAAAATACCTTTGCTTTTAAAATCGAACCTATAGTTCCCGAGATACAGCTCTTTGAAACGTGGCGGACGCGCCCTTTTTTGCATAAAAACCGAAAATTGAAATTGCGATATCTTGAAAACCGTTGGTCTGATAAAGTTAAAATTTGAAATTTTGGCTTTAATTGCTATGAATCACCCATATACCAAATTTCATCGAAATTGGAAGAGGTAGGGTTTAACTCATTGGGTGATCTGAGATGGAATGACCCACCTATTTCTCTGCAATGGTCACAGCCATTACATAGATAGCTTTTGCTATTTCCATTAAAATTCATAATTATATAATAAATATTTTGCTAGAAGGATCAAGAAAAAAAACAATTTTGATTTATATCTTCATGAAAATCCCAAGGTACGGGGTTAAATCCTGACCTAGTGTAACCCATGACTCTTTCATTTCAAATCCACTCCTCAAGCCTCAAATGAGACGTAGTTTATAATAATGATAAATTATTAAATAGTTTATCCATCCTGTAGTTGTTGAGTTTTACTCGCTGTTTAATGTTTAATAAAAACAATTTAAAAAAGTGACTGAAAATAAACTTCAGCTACAACCAACGACAAAACAAGACACCGGCATACATGTGCTATTTCGGAATACTTCTTTTGATATAAAAGAGCGGTTCAGTACAGTACCACCTGGACAGGAAGCAGTACACAAAAGCTCTGCAAACTAAGAACTTGGCAATAATGTATTTTGCCATATAATATATACGCAATGCATATTACAAAGCCTCTTTGGTTATCTATTTTACCGCCCCTATCATTCACAAAGCATAATGATTTGAATGGTGATGATGCAACACAACGGGTATAGCACCTGTCCCCCGGCGGTAAAACATGCATAGCTGGATTAAATGAAAATGTAGTTATCGAACAATTTTTTCATTCATAAAAATTTGCATATGTCACGAAATAGAATATATTTTCCTGAAAAGCAAACCCTAAATTGTATGTTTTCTTTTGTCTTTTTTAATTGAAATAATTTTTTTCTACAGGAAGTGAATAACTTTATTAAAACTGTAACATAACCTATTCAAAGTCTGATTTTATTAACCTATTTTTCAAGTTTTTGGGGGATAATACATCTTAACATTTTCGTAAAAGGTAACTCTATATATACTGTACAACAAGAGGTAATACCACTTTTCTTAAATTGTTCTTTTTTTCAACTTAATCTGTGTGGCCTAATTATTAATTCGTCTATTATTAAATTAATTTGTTCATTATATTATGCTTTTGTTCCCAATACAGAATTAATACAATGGAACTCGTCATGCATTATAATCAACAAAAACCAAATTAAAAGGCGGTAAACATTTACACAATGTGTTCAAAATATCAAATGTCAATTTCACACATACCACAAAATCTAGGACAATATGGCATCGTTCCATGAAAGAATGTTAAGTGTAATAATGGGTGCATTTGAACATTATTTTCCTAAGCCTACAAAAAATAACCAATTATAAAGCTCTGTCTACACTATCAAACTAGTTTGACAAAAAAAGTGTGATGTGCCCAAATATGGTAGTGATATACCCAAATATGGTAGTGATATGACATCATCATATCCATATGGGCACATCACATTTTCTTGTTGATAGTGTAGACAGAGATTTAGTGGTTTGTAGTGTTTGCAGGGTTTAGTAAAACCGTAATTTCTAAATATCAAATTTAGTTTCATTTTGCTTCGATGAATACTAAAATTCAAAATATTTTGCGAAACATCAGCAACATTATATAGCATTGTGTGAATGGAATTTAAGTTAAATTTAACTATTAATGATGTTATTTAGGTGAGTATATCTATTTCCAGTTACACTGTCCATAATCCTCAATCAGCTTAGATTTCATCAATCAAATTAAGTCACTTTAATCTAGTCATCACAGTACTAGAATATCGTATGAGCTGAATCAATGATCAACCATTTATGTTGGATATTAGTGTTTCTAATAATAGTATCAGTCATTGCCAAATGTTATTACCCATAATGCAGTTAGTAATCAGTGCAAAGCTGTGTCTTGACCTTACCAGGTACTCATTTGTCAGGGTGGAGAGAGGCAAATGTAACTAAAGTGTCTTGCCCAAGGATACAAGCAATGTGATGAGTGTCGGATTCAAACCCATGATCTCACGATCAATAGTCCAACTCACTGAGCCACTCGGCCTTACAGGTTTACCATATTCCTTCTCTCCCGATTTCAGGGCACTTCACAAAAACTTTCTTCAAACCCTTCAACAGAGTACAAATTGTGAAAATTTGGTGAATAAAAAGAAAATAGTTTATTCCCAAATAGGTTTTTATTTATCGACAAACCATGTACTGTAATATCAATTCAATCTATAAAAGTTAAAGATGGCAATTTGTTTGGCATAAAATAAAAACATAGAATAAATTATTTTGTATGGAATGTTCTGCCTTTTTATGAAATACAAGAAATCTATCATTCTCATAAAAGTCTAGAAAAGTATGCCAAGAGATAACCATTGAGCACTGCACACAGCAGCCTAGACTGAGTGAACCATTCAACTCAATGATATTATTATGTAAGGAAATCAGTGATGCATAGCTGACGACTACTGTAGTGGTAGAGAAGTGCTGACACTAAGATGACCTAAAGACCTAAGACCTAGGTCGTAATCAGAGTAAGTAGGCCTGATCTTGAACCATTACTAGGTCAACTGTACTTTGATTGTCTAAGGTTTTGAATTGCAGTCAGAATGTCCATTTAAATGATGACGTTACAATTATAAATAGCTCACATTTATCATAAATAATACTGATATTAAATTATAGCAAAAGCTAAAATATGACTACACTTTTATTATTATTATAAGCAAACCCAGAAATTAGGTCATATTATATTAATACAGTATCTGTATAGAGTATCATAAATGTTTTTATATTGCAGATAACTTTGTCAATGTTTTCATGCATGAGTAATAATGCAAACAATTAACAATATTTTTATTATAAATTAAAGAAAATATTCATATTTATTATAATTGCAATACTGACATAATTACTATCTTGGTCTTTATAAAAAAAAATCGGTCATTCTTGATTTCTGCAGACCTACTGTTGAGTTCTACAGTGGTTTACCATTTCTTGATTATAGCACATTGTTGATATGATACTGTACTGTAGAAAATTCATGTTTTTGTTGTCTGTGCACTCGTTGTTGTTATTTCATCATCTATATGGAAAAGGTAAGTACTCAGCCTCTCCTTAGGGATAATCAGGGTACGCCACTATTACTGTAAAACTCGGTCTACACTATCAAACTTTTATGTGACAAAACAATGTGATGTGCTGCCAATATATGGACATGAAGATCATGTCATATCACTAACATATTTGAGCATATCACTACCATATTTGGGTACATCACACTTTTTTTGTCAATCTAGTTTGTGTGGAGACAGAGCTTAAGTGAACACTTTCTTGTGAAACAAACAAGACGAATTGTATGTTTATGTAACACGGGATACTTTGTGAGGTACCAAAAAATCTCCGCAACACAATTCGTGATAAGACACTGTCGATCAGATTTTTCAATTAAAAAAAAATTGAACATCGATCTTTCAATCACGATTAACTTTTGTATTAAATTTTCGTCGTCATAAGCTGCACGTGAATCATAAGTATTTCTACGAGTAAACTGGTATTCTGGCACGCTTTTTGGACTTTTTACGAATGTGAAATAGACATTGGGATGAGTAATGATCCTTACTTGCCTCAGGCACAAGTTGAACTTGCGATGTCCTCGATAAGAACCCTATGACCCTTCTTCCAAGATCCAAACACTAATCTTTTAAGTTATTTTTTTACTGGTCATGTACAACTACTATGATTGCCGTAAGCTTGACACAATTTGCTTGATCTAGGCCCCTTAATTGGAAGTACAATGGCCCTAACGCAGTGATCCTTACATACCCTCTTGGGCTTTATATGATCCTGCAGCTCTTCAACTTTAGCTTGCCAAAAGGAAACTTGATTTCATAGAACTAGTCAATAGAACTGGGTCAGAATCCTATAAAATGGCTACCAACGTATTCGACAGGCGATTACATTTGTCTCAATATATCACAGACACGCTTTAGGATACATTTGACAGACATGATCTATGTGTTCTACTGTCACTCTTGCAATTTGATTGATAAGATAGAGGAAGAATCACTTAATATTTTATTTTTATATTAAATAACGTTATGTACAGTATCACTTACAATTGCCATGTCCAGAGTTTTAGAATGTATATTTTGTATTGAATGATGAAGCATGTTGATATTGTGTACACAAATTGAAAATAATTTTGATACTATATACAGAAAACGGATAAAACCAAAAACTGCAATCATTTTGCATGGTACCAGGGGTCACCTAAACTATGTCTAGTATCTATTTTAATTTTATTTTTTCCATGACAATTCGGAGACATGCCTCCCGGAGAAGGCAGATAGTCAATTGTTTAAATTGCATGAACTGTCTTATTTGTTCGTTAATAATATACAACAATAGGTGATTTTGTTCATTGTTATCACTGCTATTAACAAAGATAGAATGTTGAGGTATGTCCACATGAAGGCGTGGTTGGCAGATTAGTCTGTTATTTGTCTTTCTATTATTTTAGAGGGATTGTCTTTGCTTTGTATCATGGCTTTTCCTCAGGAGAGCATAAGTTTGTTATTTAATCTAGGTACTCTACAATACAGTAAGTGGGACTCTCATCACACTAGACTAAGACCCCATTTACACTTACGATTTAGGCCGGCCCTGGGTCGGCAATTGATAAGTGTAAATACTCCAAAAAGTTAGGCCGGCCCTGGGCCGGACGCAGATCTGGGCCACCTCTCCAGGTAGGTTCAGGAGCGGCTTTTACGTTTTGGGCCGGCTTACGCAGTGAACCGTGAACAACGTTTGACCTTTTTATGAGGTTGTTGTTATGACGGGACTAAAAACAATACAGTATAAATATATTAAAACGGTCGGTTCGCACGGAAAAACGAGAGAAAAATGTAAACAAACTGTACTTCGTATCCCAGCATGCAATGGTACTTCCGATAAAATTATTTACGACCAGTAATCTGCGTCGCTAGTGTAAACGCTCTGGGCCGGCCTAAAAGTAGGTATCCCAATGTAAAAATTCAAATTAATGATGGTACTTTTTCTTTCAGTTAATCAGAAGGAACTTACTGAACATAAACTTTTGCAATTTAAATGATTGAAATCGGATTATCCATTCAAAAGTTATGGTCCGTTAAAGTGCCCAAAAAACAGTGATTTTTGCTTGAAAAATGGCACTTTTTCTAATTATATTTAAACCCATTTTTGAAGGGTTATAACTTTTATACTAATAATTTTAAAGTTCTTATTTTTTCCAAACCCATAGATACAACAGAGTTGTACAAGAAAAAATTTTTTTTGGGTGTCTTCAACATTTTTTTTTTTAGATATCGCCCTACAAAATTCGTCCGAGGGCTTTTTACGCGTGATTTTCCCAATGTCTCAAAAATGCCCAAAAAGTTCCTGTCTTTAAATGATTCATAACTTTTGAACCAATGTGTGAATTAACTTCTTTTTTTTTGCATTGCATAAAATGTAATATTTATTTTAGTAAGGTTATTTATATTGACAGGTAGGTAATTCTGAAATACAACATAAAATATTGTTAAAAAATGTTAAAATGTGAAAAAAAAAAATATTGCGTTAAAAAACTGTGTGGGTATTGTTTCTTTTCATTAAATATTATTTTTCGTAAGTATACATTTTTTAAATAATTCTAGTATTTAAAGTTATATTTATAATCATATATTATATAAATTGATTTTCGAACCGCCAAAAATAAGAATTAAGCCCGTGCTTATTATGTGTTCGATTCCATTTGGAGCGCCGGGCCGAACGTAGACTCGGCCGCGCCTACTACAAGTTAAGATAGGCCCCTAGCTAGCAAGGTCTAAATAAAAGCCTGACGCTAAATTCTGCCTAAGAAATATCGGGAAGAAATTTTTTATTTAACAAAGTAATTACCTCAATGGTATAATTGTAGCATGTTTAATTTTATTTTCCTTTCGATTATTCTAACCGAAAGTTGCACTTTGAATTGAAATATACGGAATAAAATTTAGGCCTAGAAACAGCGTAGACATACAACGGCAACACAGGCCAAAGCGCGTTTCGGCCGCCTACATAGAATGGCTTACGGCCGCTGCATAGCAAAATCAAAGCTTCTTAAATTTCTTCGGTACATTTCTTCCTAACGTACTTGCTTTATATAGTAGATTTATAAATATTCCACTTATTAAATAATTTAATAAATCGGTAAAATTGACGTTTCGAAGCAAATATTCCATGAGAGGCGACATTTTTCGACATGCCTCGTGTGCGGCGAAGACTAGTTCAGAAAATGGAACAGTCCACTGCAGGGGTTATCCAATCATTAATTAACGCGCTAATACATGCATACCATGCACATTGTGTGGGCGACGATAATTTAGTAATAAGCGGAGAACTGAATCCCCCCCGTAAGGAAAATGGTAAACACTGATATTTATGGTAGGGATTATTTTTTTCAGTGGTTGGTCTTGTTGGCCTCTTCGCACGAGGTCCACGCAAAGTCAAATAAAACGATGTGGTTTATCAAACAGAAATATAAATTAGCTTCAATTCAATACTAAATTAGCCAGATTTTGATAATGAGAAAGACTAAAAAATTCAATTTTTATCGTTAAAATTGACATTTGAGGCGGATGTACATAATAATAATAACCGATTTACATATCAAAATAAAGAGTATTTAAAGCCTGATAACATGCAACAAAAATTACTCCACCACCTATTATGGACCTCGTGCGATCGTGTTTTGAAAATGGGTAGGTGTTTTCCAAAGTTATTTTTAGCGCGCGGATTTCGGCTCGCCGGCTTTTGTACCTCATTTTTAACTCGCGTTTTCTATTAAAATATTTAATAAACATAGATTAAAAATATATGAAAATAATCCCTTAAACAAGATCTTTCCAGATATATAATTTTTATTCACATGGGTATATCAGAAATAGTATATTTTTAACTTCAAAGACACGTCACTTTTTGAAATTTCACGAACGTGTTAAAATCGCGGTAACGAAAATCCGCTTCATTGGGATACCTACTAAAAGGTAAATATTTGCAACCGGCCCAGGACCTAAATCGTAAGTGTAAATGGGGTCTAACAGCACCTATTTGTTTGCGTTTGATACAGATTTATATTTTGTTAACACTGATAACACAATTATATAGTATATAATGTGACTTTTTAGAGTGAGTTTTAAAAACTTGTTAAAAATACCTATTAATAAATTAAAGCATCAAATGATCAATCATATTTTTTTTAATATTTTTATCGAACTGTTAAGATTAATAATAATGCATTTAAATATACTTTTTCATGATTGATTAAAATTCCAAATTTATTTTTTTGATATAGTACTGTGTGTTCATTCTTGTTAAAACAATAGTCATTTAAATATGGATATTTTGTGCCCTGTGGCGACTGTATGCATGAGGCGCTACATTGCCACATCTGGCTGTCTTATTATACAGTCTGATTCTTATGCATATTACTTCATTATAATGTAACTAGCTTAGGATAATGATGAGAACAGATCACTAGATCAATAATAAGATATATTAGTAATATTGTACTGAATTACAGTAAAGCCCTGTCTACACTACCAAACTTTATGCGACTGTGATGTGCCCATATATGGACATGATGATATAGGCATAGGCCTAGTTGTCGCATTGCTTTATAAATTGTATTTTCCTTTTTTTTGGCAGAATGGGCGAAACCTGGTACTTTACCTGAAATGTTCTTTTATTTGTTTACCCTTTTACGTGATCGATCAATGCATCACATCACAATATGAAAATATCAATCCGCACGCGATGCATGTTAGAGGGCTGCTAAAGTTATTAAAAAATCGACTTTATTTTTAACCGTTTAAAGACAAAAATCAATTACTGTATCGCAATAGATCCATATGGTATTTATTTCTACATAAAATGTAGTGTGTGACCGTAAATTACATCAAAAACACGTAGGTCTAGTGTCTTTAAAAACTTCTATATTAAGACATGTCATAGCTAATGCTATTCATGTAAACATCTTGCCATTTCAATCTGTAGATTACAGCTAACACCGTATTGTACAACTTGCATAAGCCAGTATGCTTTATGTGTGAACGTAGCCTTCGTTTATCTATATGATTATTACCATGAATTCATCATGGAAAGACTAATAACATAATCTTTAATTTACTGGTCTGGCCCACCTGCATAAATCTACTGTTGTTTTTTTTTATTCAGTTCATTTCTCATTTTCTATATCTTTTGCCTGAATAAATAACAACAACAACTTATTCTGAATGAAGTCTATGGAAAGAAAACAATATAATATAATATCATCACAGTCACACTAGGTGGGGTCATGCAGTAAGTAGGTCACATTGGCCCAAAAGGGATTTTTAAGCATGTGTAACCAACTTTGTAATAGTACAAGCCCTTTTAATATTATGTGTTATCCCTATTAACAAGCACAATTCAGGAGGTAGTCATCCATGTGGCATTTGCCTAAGGGCTATTTTCAACATCAAAATGGTATCATAAATAAAACCATTTACCAGAGGCAGCGTAAACTTAGTTCAGCTATCTAAAATATTACTGCTTTAGTCACAAACATTTTACAGTAAATGGGACACGCACCTTTTGTTTTCTTGCTTTCTCTATTTGGAACAAACTCCCACTTTTCTATCAAACTTTCACCCACTTCTGACTCATTTAAAATTATTCCAAAAACTCATTTATTTAGAAAATTTTAGAAAACAATTCTCTTGATCATTTTTTTTAATTAGAATATTTAATTTAAGCTCTGTCTACACTATCAAACTACTGTAGTTTGGCAAAAGGAAAGTGCGAAGTGCCCAAATATGGTAGTGATATGTTCAAATATAGATATGACATTATTATTATGTCCATATATGGGCACATCACATCACATTTTTTTGTCACATAAAGTTTGATAGACAGATCTTTAGACTAAGAAGGCTAAAAATAGTTCTTATGTACAGTATGAACTACTGACACAGGTTTGTTTTGGCCAACAGAAATGAAACAGCCTACAGGAATACTGCCACCTTGCATACACAATACGATTGTAAACAGTTTACTAAACACACCTTTTCAATATTTAAGGTGTGGTCATACTATTGTTTCCGTACTTTAAGTCTAGACTTTTTTCCAATACTGTACTGTTGTTGATAACCTAACAATATTGTAAGGGTGTGTGGCGCAGTGTGTTGGACGTTAAACTACTGATCGTGAGATCGTGGTTCGAATCCAACTCTGCCACATTGCTTGTATCCTTAGGCAAGATACTTTACTTACCTTTGCCTCTCTCCACCCAGGTGTATAAATGTGTACCCGGTTAGATCAAGACACAACTTTGCTCTGATTACTAGCTGCATTATGGGAGTATGTTTCCATACGTGTTTGATGCAAAAAAAATGACCGGGGTAATAATGCACCTTAAATTGCTGGTAAACGGAAGCAGTGATGTGGGTTCGATTGGTCTTGTTTATTTTTTAGATTTTTGACAAATTTATCAATTGTATTTAGGTTTAAGGTTAATATGTTTCATGGTTTTTCACAAGCGCCTTGAGCACTTTAGTGGATATATGTGCGCTGTATAAATCTTATTATTATTATTAGAGGTTTCACAACATTAAGCGCTATATAAATCCAGGATATTATTATTATTATATTAATTAGACTGGCAGTAGTTTAATTAATAGTACAATAACAAAACAGCTGAGTACTGTATGTATTGTTTTGTTGTACAGTACAGGAAAGGCCATCTGATAACTTGCTAAAATGCATATAATAATTTTATAAATGCTAATTTTAATGGGAAGTGTGTAGGTTTGTCTAAATCAATAAAAGTACTTAAGACTAGAGCAATATTAACAAGTTTACCTTTTTTTTCTCAGTCGTTTTTTTTGTGTGTCCAAAAGAACAACTACAGTAGCCTGATGCATATTGTACAATGATAAACAAACAAACCTTTCAAATTTATTCACCACTACAGAACAGTACATAGAAAGGGGGGGGGGGGGGTATTTTTAGTAATAGTTAAACATTATATACAAAACAAAACAGTAAACTTTAAGATTATATAAATTATTGATTATTTTTGTCTAAAAACCTACTGTACACTCAAGTCATGTGATAGTAAAAAACTAAAAAGCATGAATATTCGAGTACAAAATGGTATTAATGTTTAAAGGCATGCAGCACAGTATTAGTTGGCCATGACACCATGATGCATTTTTAAATGTCACAGCCTGAAATATTTATCATTTTACCACTTAAAAACATTTAAGTACTGTGCTGTGCTGTACAACAATGCTATACTCATCTCCGAGGCTGAAGGAATATGTTTTGTTACAGTATCTGTACAGTAATAACCAACAGAACTGTAGGGGGTGTGGAGCAATGTGTTGGATATTGGATTACTGATTGCGAGATTTTTGGTCGAACCCAACTCTCGCCTCATTACTTGTATACTTAGGCAAGACACTTACCTTATATTTACATATCTCCACCAAGGTGTACAGTACATAAAATGGGTACCGCCGGTTAGACCCAGACACAACTTTGCGCTGATTACTACAGTAGCTCCATTATTATGCCACAATGCAGCTAGTAATGAGAGTATTTTTCCATATTATGTGTTTGCTCCAAAAAATGACCGGGGTAATAATGCGCAGTGCATTGAGAGTTTGTGTATATGCGCTATTTACGAGTGAACTATTATTATTAGTCCAGTTAAATACTATAAAAGCCCTATTGTGAAACTTTCAAAGTAAATAATTTTACTTGAATTCTCAATTTAAAAACAATAAAAGTACATCAGCAATTTATTTTGTTTAAACCAAATATCAGCAATATTATCTTATATATTTACAATACATACAAAATATAAAAACGATTACTGCTAATCATCCCTATTTATTTACATGGAAGCAAGTAAAGTACATTGGTACAAGTTCAGACAACATCAATTATAATCCATTATAATCCTAAAGTCCTTTTCACATGCTTAATTAATTGAACATAATTTTAGACAGCATACTTCCAAAACAGGCAATTGATATTTCCTTTTCATTAATATTCCTTAAATGAAAATGACATGTATATTTGCATCAACTCTTAATTCACTTTGCCTATTCATATGATTTTAATACTGTACTCGGTACATGCTGTAGTGTGGACTAGGGCTATACACAGTATCACTTCACTACCTGTAGGCTTATTTCCTTCGAAGTACCATGCTCTAAACTAGTGTGGACTTGGCTAGAACACTTCACTACCTGTAGGCCTATTTCTTTGAAGAACCATGCTCTAGTGTGGACTGGGGCTAGATCACTTCACAACCTATAGGCCTATTTACTTTGAAGAACCATGCTCTAGTGTGGACTGAGGCTAGATCACCTCACTACCTGTAGGCCTATTTCATTTGAAGGACCATGCTCTAGTATGAACTGGGGCTAGATCACTTCACTACCTAAAGGCCTAATTCATTTGAAGGACCATGCTCTAGTGTGAACTGGGCTAGATCTCTTCACTACATGTACAACAGGCCTACAGCACTGTACTTCCTTTGAAGGACTATGCTCTAAGTGTAAACTAATGTACTGTACATCAGCAGATGTAAATCTTGTTTCCCTTCCAACAAAACACCTTAATGTTGGAACAAAATCTATTAAAACATTTAAATACTGTAATTTTACTTAATTTCATTATTAATATCTGATAAGTCCTATAGTATTTTTACTCTTTACATACTTGCAACTGATAATTATGAAATAAATGTATCATTTTCCTAATATTTTTACCAGTGGACTAGTCTTGAAACAGACAATTTTTGTTTACAAATTAGTAAATTCAAAAGTATGATTTTATTTTTATGTAATTTAATGTAAAAACAAACTCTACAGTATAGTGGTAATGTAAACGTGGAGAAATAAGTTAGTTAAATCCATGATGTAACGAAACAACGTATTAACAACAAATGAACAAATAACGTGTACATCACTCAAATATAGTTCAACATATCATTATCATAATGTATGTTAGCATTGTTATTCCTTATTAGATTTAAGAGCATTAATATTCAAAGTTGTAATGCTTTACTGCCCCTTGGGATATCATAAAAGTGTGTATAGCATTAAGCCAGTTGAGTGAGCCTTAAACATAGCACGGTACCATGTTATGCCGTACTACAAAACCATTTCAAATTTTGTAAATAAACTTGAATTAAAAGAACAAAGGATATAAATGATTTGGTTAAATGGTTTTGTTTTGATTGTTTTTTTTTTACAATTAAACAATAAACTTTTAACTACAGCAGCCATTTGTAACGATGACAAGGACAAGTTTCTACATAACAATTACTGTACTTAGGTGTCACACTCTTCTGTAAACAATCAAGTTATTTAAATTACTGTATGTAAATAGGTAAACTATGCATACCTGTATTGCAATAATTTACTGTACAGTATTCAAACAAATGTGTAAACACACCTGTATAATCCTTAATGCAATGTTGATACACTACTGAAATTTACATGTTTGAATGGGTCAGTTTCTGCTGTATAATGTTGAATAAACTGATTATTTAAAAAATGTAATTGTAACTGCATTTCTGCTCCAAAATAACCATTTAAATCAATGGGTGGTCATTGACAAAAATAGTTAGAATTACTCAAAATGCAATTGGTCCTGGCAGTTAATTAAAACGTTACTGCAGTGTACAGTATTTGACTCAAGGTCAGCTGCAACTGTCAATCAAATAACTATTATTTTGTGTTGCAGCTAAAGTTGCAATACTGTAACCGCTGTCCTGTTTCTGCTCCCAAGAAATTTTTCGTTTCTAACCGATTATTTTTATGCAGCAGAAACACGACCAATGTGAATTTTAAATTTGTTTATAAACATTTCTAATGAGGTGGTTGGTTTAACGAGATCAACCATAATTCACAATATTTTTACACTAGATACTGTACTACTACTTGTTGTAAGCTTCAATTGGAATAAATGCTATTCTTATCTAATCTTACTTATGTAGTTTGACAAAAATGAACACAAATACAACAAACATATTACTTTTTTATTTGAAAATATTTAATTATTTATTGACATATCTGAAATTGAGGAAAAAGCATTTCAGTTTTTTTCAACGTGCTTATCTCAAATCGTAACCAATACAGGGTAAACAAATCAAATACATGTTATAAAATAGGCCTACACCACATGTACATGCAATAAGTTGGAAATGTTACAAGTTATGTTGTTTTATAAAAAAACTTCACCGGTTCCAATTTTTTTAGTCAACAAGACAATCCGCGACAAAAACACAATCAAGCAAGGCTAGGCCAGCTTAATTAGGGCAGTTTTCTTCCTTGAATCAATGGGAACTGGTTGATAAAAGGTCTGGACATGGGTGGGATGGAGAGCATGTTGCACCATATTGACAGTGCCTAGGCCTAGCTAGATAGGAATAGGAAACTTAGCTGGACGACCCAGGCTTACAAGTTACATGGAACATGATTGAACTAAAAAAGGACTAAATTAACATAATGCATTGTCGTACATTAACATTAAATGATACATGTTAAAACAGGATTGATTTATGGCCGTATTTACTCTCGTTCAACGTGCTTATAAAAAGATAGGTTCGTGTTTTGTAGTGTCACCTTAGATGACCCTACTTTTTAGCCGCCACCAAGAGAGAGCCCAGCTGTACAACGACCTCGTTCTTGTGGCTTAGCTGCATAATCGACATGCTCAGTATAAACTGAACTGTGCGACCCATTATATTGTTTACTCACCTAATTCTGACATACTATCCATCCTGGAGTTTTAAAAATTCTTCTTGGATTCTTAATATTGACTTTAAGTGAGAAAATCGTCTAAAAACTAAGAAAATAACTGACGGAAACGGGAGGTTTCCACACAGAAATTTGTAGATATTTGTGATCGCATCACTCATGCATATGCATTTCGTGAATTTCTTCCCGTCATGCATCAGATCATTAAAGGTCAATGTCTGATTGGCCAATGCTTCCCAAACGTCACGTGTGACGTTATCAAACTCAACCTAAACGTACGTACTTAGGCGTTGACTTAATGGTCGTTTAACTGTGTAGTTTGTTTATCATTTCTGCCAATGTTGATAAAAGTTATATATTTTACGTACAATAGTACTTAACTTTGATAAATTATATGTAAGGATAAAATAAGTGCCCTTTATATTGAAAATTACAGATACAATTCCTGTAAGTTTGCATATAATATTGTTTAGTTTAAACCTAGAAATCAGCATTTTTTAAAATTTTATAGCAAGCACAGGCATATAAACAATAATTAGTATTATTTCAACGTGTGATTACGTAATATCGTGCAATATTATTATTTTTATGTGATTGTTGACAGCTCATCACCGAACATAAAAACAATAACATTTCCACGTGTTTGTTTTACGTAATAATAGAAAATAATTGTTGCGCATTTTCATGCGCGTGTTTGTTGTTAACGCTTGCAAAAAGTACGCGTGACGTGTGGATAATAGTTAAATTAACCTCTTGTATTGTATGATATTGCCAAAAATGCATTATTATTATTATTATTATTATTATTATTATATCAATATTTATAAAGCGTCAATTCAAAGACCGAGGTACAAAATCAAAGGCGCTGGGCATGTTAGTGGTCGAAAAAATGAGTTTTGAGCAATTTTTTAAATAAGGCAACAGAAGAGCAGTGTTTAATTTGTGGGGGGAATGAATTCCAGAAGTGTGGGCGCTGCAAAAGAAACGATCTATGACCAAAGGTTTTAGTGGCTATGCGTGGAACAGAGAGTAAAAAATCATCAGATGATCTGAGAGTCCGTCCAGGAACAAAAAAGGTGATTAATTAATATGCCCAAAGGAATACAATAATAAAATAGTAATATTTTTCAAACAAACAAAGGGTACATACACCATGTGTATGAAAAAGAAGAAAATGGACATTCAAAAACGTTGTCCTCCAAACAACAGAATTACAAAATAAGTTTTTACCTCAGATAAACAAAGATATTTTATTATATCCCTACAAATCTTTGAATAGAGAGAGGGCGCTAACACCAACCAATATGATTATGACTAAATTAAACAGACGCTGTCCCCAACAGGCCTATACTACATAAAATTTTAGTTGCAACTTATTCCGTGTCATAAAAAATGCCGTAAATTTACAGAATAGTATATTAAAACAGGTGCCAGCAATCTATCTAATGTTTACCCCAGATGAATGACATGCTCATTTCAATCTGAAAATAACAAAACTGAAAAAAAATAGCTCGCAGTATTAAAAGGTGAATGCCCCAGATAGTCTCAATGAAATCTGCAGATTCTATTTTTTTTTTTTAAAGGATGTTCCGACATACTTTAAAATGTCTATGATGTGCTTTAAATGCGTCGAAGAGGATAAGAGTACATTGGTCTATAGTTTCTATAATCACGTATTTCTGTCAAATACAACCGGTTACTTGACGTGTGAAAGTAAGAGGCTATTCAACAGCGGAACATCACGCTACAGGCACCCTAACTTCATTTACATACATCACGAACCTACTTGAGATGACATAGGTTTATCTTTCAAATGATCATTACTGATGTTTGTCGATGACGAAACATTATGTTTCTGGCATGCATCAAACTATGGATAATAGTATTGAAATATAATTGACATGGAATCAAATAAGAAGATTAAGACTGTAATACGACTGTCTAATGCGAATGCAAAAGTGGTATGAAATCACTCAATGTATCTTCGATTATAATCGATAACACGTGCTGCATCATCCAAATGTTTTCCATAAAACCTCGGTTTAATTTTCTACACGAACCCGTTGACTTTTTTATGTTAGCATTCAAATCAACAATCATGTTACAGAAGTGTCATTAGGCCCTATACAAAAATATTGAAGTGTAACTTAACATGGTAAACTTTTGCCTGTTACATTACATTTGTTTGGTATAATGTTATATTAGTAGGACCAAAGGCTATCAAATAAACTTGCGGTGCATGTCATCCCTGCTGCGTTGCGTTGCGCGCGTAATCTCTATTGCGTTGCGTCGCGTCCTATTGAGAATTCCCACTAAATCTTGGTTCCCACTAGAACGTAACGCAAGGACGTCGCAACGCAAGCGTTTTAACCAATGACAAGCGAAGTTATAGACAGTTAACAATCACAAGCGAATAAGCCATCGCTTGTGATTGGTCAATTCACTTGCGTTGCGTTACGTCCTTGTGTTGCGTCGCTAGTGGGAACCACGCTTTAAGGCCCATTTACACTAGGGCGATAACGATCGACGATAAATAGATAAACATAAATTTTTCTTGGGTAAAACGAAAGAAATTAGAACAGTTTTCGTTCTAGAACTATAGGATAATCATGTATGCTGTATTTGATAAAAATAATATTTTTGAAAATCCAAACAAATGACGTCATGATCAATAAAAACAATACTAATCGTTGTATTGTAACGATATTATTGCTCTTAATAATCATGACGTCATTTGACTGGATGTGTGGAAATATTATTTTCATCAAAGGCAGCATAGATGATAATCCTATAGTTCTAGGATGAAAACTTTTTAAAATCTGTTTGTTAGGTATGAAAAATGCATATTTATCTTTTTATCGTGACAAGAAACTACTTCTTACAAGATCCTCTATTAATGATATTTTTGTTTTGTCTCATTATAAATTACCACTCTTTTTATTGTATTGCTTTACCATTGATAGAAACTAATAAATGTTGAATTGAATCGTTATCGCCCTAGTGTAAATGGACCTTTACTCCTCGATCTTGCACTGGGTTACGTCACGACCAGGCTGTTATAGCAAGTTTTGACAGATATCGTGTTAGTAAAATCAAATACACTGGTGGACAAGCAATTGAATTATTTACACGAGCCAATAAATTAATAAAGCGATTACTTAATCAGGAAATTGATTACAATCAGTCTATCTGATATTGCGACGAAAAATAATTAAATCGACCTCGGGCTTGGTCGTCGTTCAGACAAGAACCAAGAAAACACACGTCATAAAAAAGTTAGTGACAATCCTTAAAATTGATAATATTATCAGTAGGCCTATAGCAGTTTGTATGATCGGCCATTGAATACAATGTTGTGTACACAAAACAGGTAAAAAATACCATTTTAGTATTGTGTATGAACAGTGGGCATGAGAAACTCCCTTGTGGTTAA
The DNA here is from genome assembly GCF_964355755.1 of Antedon mediterranea. Taxonomy (NCBI): domain Eukaryota; kingdom Metazoa; phylum Echinodermata; class Crinoidea; order Comatulida; family Antedonidae; genus Antedon; species Antedon mediterranea. Next base: position 29,300,741 of record NC_092673.1, on the reverse strand, counting down.
ACTTGGTTCCCATTGGACGTAAATAATCGCGCACAATTAATTTGACTAATCACAAGATAATACATCTATTATTCAAATCGTCGCTTGCGTTGGGTCTTCGTCCTTTCGCAGGCGATGTTGGTCCTACATCTATAGCCAAACATTTGCCATGTCAGAAGAAATGTATTAATTACTATTAATCGCATTAGGATAATCAGATATTGGTGGCCCTATATGAGTTCGATGCTAAATTTAATCAAATAAAAATGGATATGCCATCATAATATGTCACAAAAAGTACCTAAAACAACCATTTAGCCTATGTTTTGTAAAAAATACAATACTGTAATGATAATAGTATTTTTTAATTCAATAAACTTTAACATTTTGACCTCATTTTTCTTATGGGATTCGAAAACTCCAGACGTCATTGGCATGGAAACTAGGTCAAACCTAGTTTGTTATTAAGTATGAGACCGTGAAATGCAATCTTAACTCGCGGACAGGTAAACCTTTTCTTTTTTTTCAAATGAATTTACGTAAATTAGTAATACTACGAAAACCACCGGCAATCAGTTCGTTGATAATAAAGTAGAGGGAACACTCACTCCATAAAGTTACTGATAAAAATTGATCCGGGTTGGTTTGAATTCCCCAGGCGGTAGATAAATATTTGATTTTATTACATATTATTTTACCAATTGTTTAAGTAGCCTTGATTTTGGGCCTAATTGTTCATTTATCTCCGACAACATCTAAATAATTAATTGTAAATGTTTCATATACTGTCTGAATTTCCAATGTTATGAAGCGTGCACCCACATCCGCGCAAAATATTTAATTTAAATGTTTTATTCCTTCTTAATAAAGCTCTGTCTACAGCATCAAACTAGTTTGACAAAAAAAAGTGTGATGTGCCCAAATATGGTAGTGATATGCTTAAATGTGTAATGATATGACATCATAATTTCCATATATGGGCACATCACATCACATAAAGTTTGATAGTATACAGTGTCAGTTCAAAGGCTCCTCAGAGGTCCTACTCACAAAACAATATTATAAAAACACCACCACCCATAAAAACTGCTGGTGAACTGGTTCACGGAGCCCCGGCCGCGATTTTTTTTTTCGTACATAAGTTGGGGACCCCCTCATGAAACGTCACAAAATAAACATGAATAATTCATCAGTTAAATTTTCTTGTTCCGTGTGCACCCAAGCGTATAGCAACAAGAAGTGATTACACAAGTGCGGTACGATTCTAGGCCTATCTCCGCTGTTGAAGAATAGCGGCGTTTTGTGTGGATTGTCGAAATAATCGGCCTTTAGTTTATGGTGTTTTTAATATAATTTATTACTAAAGAATTACGTGTTAAAATTATAGTTTCTATTAATACTATTAGGCCTAATTATTAGTCTCTAAACCCATGTCTATTCTAGTAGTAGCTGTGTGGATGTGTGTGACGTGTGTGTGTGTTAGGTATGACCAAAGATAGTTACACTATCTTTGGTAATAGTTACACTATCTTTGGTATGACACAATCCGAGTAATAAGTCAGCAAAATTAAACAATAAACATTACACAAAAATACATTTTTTATTCTCGTGGGTCAAATCTTCCCATCTCATGTGTTCATATACGCGCATTTTTAAAGTTCCTTTGAGTACATTGCATATTGTTTGATAATTGATAGCAGAATTTAAAAAATACAGTACACAAATTATACACATTCTTTATTCTTGTGGGTCTAAGCTTTCTTTGGGCTATGTCCAAGAACGCTTGGGTGCACACGGAACAACAACTGCGATACGATTCTTTCTACAATAATAGGCCTAGGATTCTAGGTCAATTCACGTGATTGCCTTCGCGCACTCTTCTTCACACACACGTCCACTATGCAAAATGTGTCGAGGCTAATCGACAGCTAGGCAAAACATTAAACTAAGTAGTAATTGGACGTACATAGCCCAAAGACACAAGTCACACACACCGTACCCACACAGCTACTACTAGAATATACAGGGGTTTAGAGACTAGTAATTAGGCCTAATAGTATCAATAAAACCTATAATTTTAACACGTAATTCTTTAGTAATAAACTATATTAAAAACACCATAAACTAAAGGCTGATTATTTCGACAATCCACACAAAACTCCGCTATTCTATTATGAAATCGGACGCGGCAACCACAGCGGAGATAGGCCTAGAATCGTACCGCACTTGTGTAATCACTTCTTGTTGCTATACGCTTTGGGTGCACACGGAACAAGAAAATTTAACTGATGAATTATTCATGTTTATTTTGTGACGTTTCATGATGGGGTCCCCAACTTATGTACGAAAAAAAAAAATCGCGCCCCGGCCGTTACTGGAAGAAGATGTCGTTTATCCACGGCTGCCGTGGTACTCTATAGAGAAAATCCGACTTTCCTTAATTGGAGGATGGAAATTATCATACAGTGTGTGTGTGTGTGTGTGTGTGTGTGTGTGTGTGTGTGTGTGTGTGTGTGTGTGTGTGTGTGTGTGTGTGTGTGTGTGTGTGTGTGTGAAAATGCTGCTAAACATTAAACTGAACGGTGTGATAAAGTTGTTTTAATACTTGTTTTCAGGTAAAACAACAATACTATACAGATTGAAACGGAATGAAACGGTTCCGACAATTCCAACTTTGTCACATAACGTGGAAGAAATATCGCCACAAAATAGACAAGTGTCGACATTTAAAGTGTTTGACGTTGCTTGTGCTGTGAAGGGGCCAGAATACATTTGGAGTCATTTTTATGATGGAACAGAAGCCAAGCATGATTTTCATTTTAATTGTTATTTTACGTAGCACTCCGATTTCACAATCTTTTTTGCCTTCATACAGTATTTAGCTTACGGCTCCTCCTAATTCTTGAATTCACCCGCTCCTGTGAGGTTAGTGCTACGGCGGTACCCTGACGTCTCTGACTCTCATAAGTAATATAGTCAGCCAACATTCGATAACTAAAAGTCATTCATATTACTGAATTATGGTATTTCTTCAGGGTTGCTATTCGTGGTTGACACGTTTCCACCACATCATTACCAGATGCATTGCTAGTGCCTTCTCAAGATGTGTGGTGGAAAGGGGGACGTATAATTCTATGAACCCCAAACACAGTGGTCGCATACCTTTAACTCTATTCCACCGACCAGCGTGGGAATCGAACCCACGACATACGTGTTGTTAACACGACGCTCAGGCGACTGAGCTAACTGATCATTTTGGTTTTATCGAGGTTAATAGGATATTTATGATGTAATGATGAATTACGTAATACACCGTACACGTATAAACAGATAATTATCAGCTGTTCAGTCATGTTTCAGTTTGTGGTGCACGGGTAATGCTCAGTTTTGAGTGGTATCAGCTGGGGTTCGAACTTCTACGGATATTTTTTTTTTATATGAATATTGTTTTTTTTTTTTTAAAGAGAGATATTTGGAGGGTTAAAAATGTCAGGCTTAGGCAAGTGGTTCTTAAATTATAAACAAAAGTGTATGGCATTCATTTTTCCATTAAATAGACACCATAACACCCCCGAATGTTCCTCATTTTTTAGTACTCTTGGGTACGGTGGCTTCTTTACAACGGATAAGCTTCTTTTCCACATGAGGTTCTTTTCAAGATTACTTTTGTAAACTAAAGGAGGGGATTCCCGCCCGGAAAATTGTATTTTTACATGATTTGAATTTCTAATAAAGATTAGCAAAATCAAAATTTAACTTTTAAATTTAATTTTGTGGCGTGTACACCGCGTAGGACTAACAATACTATCTTCCCCATTACACCTGCACAAACTCATTTGCATAACAACGCAGGGCTTACCAAACTGTTTAAAATAGCTACAAGGTCCCCAGAAATGACACCTATACTATTTTGAAACATGATATATAAGAGTCTTCACTACCCCACCATGATTGGGGCTGAGCAAAGACAATTTTGAAAAAAATATTTATTGAAATATGAAATTAAATATTAAGTCTCCAGTTAAGCTCACCATGGTTGGGGCAGAGCTAAGAATGAAAGCTTAGTCCCCGGAAATTATGAAACGAAATATAAAAGTCTTCAGGACCAGCCTTACAATGGTGATTGTTTCCCAAGTGTGAGACATGCAATGCACGCGGCCGTGACGGAAATTCAACAAAACAACAAAATTATGAAATACAAACAGAGCTAGCACACAAAAGCCTACTTACTAATTTTAATATTTCTATAATTTAGAAAACAATTAGATTTATCATATCACCTTTGATAATTATAATGTTAAATTTTAACTATCCAGATGCGAATTTTAGGTTGGGTTTTAAAAAATCTCGACTTCATATATGCTTCAATTTCGAAGATCTGCTTAAATCATATTTATTTATTTATTCTGCCATAAACTTTTATTCACAACATATTAGTAGGCCTACAATACAATATCTTGCATGAAACGGATACTATAATGTGTAACGGTAGAATTACAATTCTAATGTAAAAGATTAACAAATAAAAATTGAAATTGTTGTGTGTTGATCGCGAATAACTAACAATACCATCTTTCCCACAGCACATGTGCACACTCATTTGCATAACAAACGCATACCAAACTACGATGAGATAAAATTAATTCTCTTCTAAACACGTAACGAAGAGAATGAATTCCCTTTTTTAACATTAAAATAAATTGAGGGCGCTAAACATAAAATTTATACAATCAAAGCAGTTGGCGAGAGCCAAAAAAAAAAGATGGTAAATGTGCTCTCCCTGCCTCAGCACTAAGGCCCTGCCACAGCCTTTTGGGGTCGTTTCCACCACATCACCAGATGCATTGATGTTGTCGCCTCATGATGTGTGGTGGAAAGGGGGACGTATGATCTGTGAACCCCAAACACAGTGGCTCGCATAGCCTTAACTCTATTCCACCGACCAGCGTGGGAATCGAACCCACGACATACGTGTTGTTAACACGACGCTCAGACGACTGAGCTAACTGATCATTTTGATTTTAGAAAGGTTAATAGGATATTTATGACGTAATGATAAATTACTTAATACACGTATAAATAGACTATTGTTAGCTGTTCAGTCATGTTTCAGTTTGTGGTGCAACGGGTAATGCTCAGTTTTGAGTGCTATCAGCTGGGGTTCGAACCTCAACGGATATTTTTTTTATGAATATTGTTTTTTTTTTTGTTTTTTTTTTTATAGCATTCACTTTTCCATTAAATAGACACCATAAAACCCCAAAAAGAGCCCATGTGTTCCTCATTTTTTAGTACTCTTGGGTACGGTGGGCTTCTTTTCAACGGGTAAGCTTCTTTTCCGCATGGGTTTCTTTTCAAGATTACCTTTGCAAACTAAAGGAGGGGAGCTTCTAGGTTCCCGCCCGGAAGATTGTATCTTTACATGATTTGAATTTCTAATAAAGATTAGCAAAATCAAAATTTAACTTTTAAATTTAGTTTTGTGGCGTGTACACCGCGTAGGACTAACAATACTATCTTCCCCATTACACCTGCACAAACTCATTTGCATAACAACGCACGGCATACCAAACTGTTTAAAATAGCTACAAGGTCCCCAGAAATGACACCTATAATAGTATTTTGAAACATGATATATAAGAGTCTTCACTACCCCACCATGATTGGACTGAGCAAAGACAATTTTGAAAAAAATATTTATTGAAATATGAAATTAAATATTAAGTCTCCAGTTAAGCTCACCATGGTTGGGGCAGAGCTGAAAATGAAAGCTTAGTCCCCGGAAATTATGAAACGAAATATAAAAGTCTTCAGGACCAGCCTTACAATGGTGATTGTTTCCCAAGTGTGAGACATGCAATGCACGCGGCCGTGACGGTAATTCAACAAAACAAAATTATGAAATACAAACAGAGCTAGCACACAAAAGCCTACTTACTAATTTTAATATTTCTATAATTTAGAAAACAATCTGCTTAAAACATATTTATTTATTCTACCATAAACTTTTATTCACAACATATTAGTAGGCCTACAATACAATATCTTGCATGAAACGGATATTTAAAAGTACACTATAATGTGTAACGATAGAATTACAATTCTAATGTAAAATGTAAAATATAAACAAAATAAAAATTGAACAGTGTTGTGTGTGATCGCGAATGACTAACAATACTATCTTTCCCACAGCACATGTGCACACTCATTTGCATAACAAACGCACGGCATACCAAACTACGATGAGATAAAATTAATTCTCTTCTAAACACGTAACGAAGAGAATTAATTCCCTTTTTTTTTACGTTAAAATAAATTGAGGGCGCTAAACATAAAATTTAAACTACCAAAGTAGTTTGCGAGAGCCAAACAAAAAAGATGTGCTCTCCCTGCCTCAGCACTAAGGCCCTGCCACAGCCTTTTGGGGTCGTTTCCACCACATCACCAGATGCATTGATGTTGTCGCCTCATGATGTGTGGTGGAAAGGGGGACGTATGATCTGTGAACCCCAAACACAGTGGCTCGCATAGCCTTAACTCTATTCCACCGACCAGCGTGGGAATCGAACCCACGACATACGTGTTGTTAACACGACGCTCAGACGACTGAGTTTGATTTTAGTAATTTTCATTGTTCATGTTTTTATGGGAAAATACATCTTTAAAGTATAATTTCATATTATTTAATAAGCGCTATATTATTTTCAAAAATATGGTCAACATAATGTGTATGCATTTATATTATTTTTTTTTATAAAACATATTTGAATACATAAGAGGCAAATACCAAAACCATGATTCAATCTATTTCACTTTTATTTTATTACCGAAAGAAAAATTGTAAATCATATTTTGTAATGATTCTTTTATATAGTACCATATTGAAATCAGTCGTGTTTGTAGTACTAAATGTTTATACATGTAGTATGATAATACCGTATATCCATCCTGAATAAGTAAAATGGAGGCGACTACAAAAAAATAGTTATATATACTATGTTTAGATACCATCATCTTTGATCGGATTAAAAAGCGCAAAATAAAATAGTTTAAACAATCACACTTAGGGATCATGTCGGAATTATTCTACTGCAGTTACTGCAGTAACTACATTTTGTTTACTGCAGTAATGCATGCTTTCAGTTTGTTTCAATGTTGGTTTATGTTTAGGTTAAAAGTTTTTTTTTAAACAATGTGACCAGATTCACTAGAACTTGGAATTCCATACCCAATGATATTCGCGATATTTTTGTTAATGGTTCATTTATTAATTTTAAATTATCTCTAAAGCTATATTTTAAAACTTTTTAACTTTTTAAATGAAATGATATATCTATGTTATTTTAGTATAATATATTCTTGTTATTTGTAATTTTTGTGTTGGAGAGACACACCTTACCGGTGACAGCGTTTTGTCTAATGCTTTTGTCTCTCCTCGGCTTCGTTTCTTGTATTTCATATATATATATATATATATTTCTATGTTTTTTTTGTTTTTTTTTGTAATTATTATTTTATGTTTATTGCCGAAATGAATAAAATAAAAATAAATAATAAATAAATATTTATGGGTGGTATTGTGGCAATTGAAATGGTATTTTATCTATTTATTCTTTTTTTTTTACTAAAATTAAAAAAAGTTAAAATTGATAGGCCTACTGAAACCAAAATGCACTGAAAACGATATCGGGTGAAGATGCCGACAACCCGAAGATTATGATAGAATGTTATTTAAACATAATATAGGCACTTAATAGTGCACTTAGATAGGGCCTACCGGGTCTACGTCGATGGAATATATAACGTCATTCAATCCTCCTTGTCCCTGGTTTCCTTCCTACATCCTTTTCACCCACATACCACTTTAAGTCATTGTGACAGAGTTTGCAGCCATGCCTTTTACTAGGCTGATTTTAAAACAGTTGTGTTTTTTCCTCACAAATTTATTAATTAATTTAAGAATAGTTTAAAATTTCTTTAGTATCTTTTTATTTATATTGCAAAGAATGTTTTAAACTTTTAAAATGTTTATATATTGTATTTATTGTAATATCCAATCGATATTAGATTGCAATAAAAACAGTTTTTAATGATCAAACAATTAATATTTATGGTGATGGTAGGCCTAATTTTTGTTTGATATGTGAGTCCAAACTTTTTTTAAAGTTTCTAATAATAAATAGGCATATAACAAAGTAATAGTTCTAATCTGGTAAAGGCTTGTACAATTATTCTCGAATATATTAATCAACAAATACGTATTGAAATTTGCAAAATGTGATAAAATGTAATAAAAACATTTAAATACCGTCGAAAAGTCGTAGGTATAGGCTTACAAATAAGGAACAATTAACCACACACCGGATTTATTCCATCCGGAAGTAAACGGTTGTCTATAACGTCTGCAAAGAGACCACGAACCCACAATGCAAATTGATAATATACTGTACATGCCCTATATTATTGATAAAAGGGAGTAGGCTCTCCATATTTTATTGGAAATTTATTAGCATTTTTACAGCAGTTTCATGTATTTTTAATAAACCAGGAACTATGACAACTTCATGGGGTTCTGAACTATGGGTAGGTATAAAAATTAACATCATACTGTTCGTAATGGCGATGTTTGATGTCGTTAAACACAGGCCTATCCCATTTGTTGGTATGTTGTCGGAGAAACTCAACGCCTAGCCGAGGTTAATTTGTACCGTTGTGATAGCCGGAACAAATCATTAGTGATGAGACATACGGCTTGGCTTGGCAAAATTAAGATAAAAGTCAAATATTTATATTTGCATTTTTTATTCATCAGTCTGGTAAATTTTGTAAAAGCCTGCTGTATGGGTGCATATTTTTAGATAGGCCTACTAGTACTAGGCCTAGGCTAGGAAGTTATTTAGGCTAGGCTAAACAATACCCTAAACTAAACAATATATTATTTATACGATTACGACTAAACTAAACAAGAAAATGAATATTTAATTTAAGAAAAAAATAAATTGTTATTAATTATTGGTTAGGTCTATATTTATTGTTGGGGTAATATAATGGAATGTAAACTCTTTTTTTAAAAACATTTAATTAAGTGCAGTACTCAGAATTAAACAAGCTTTAGGCCTACAGTAATTATTAACATTGAATAAGTACAATTAGTATTTTAACGCCATTTTTCATTTCTACATTTTAATTAACAGCGTATCTAAAATTTTAAATGAGAAAATATATGGTTAATACTGAATTCTGGCGTCTTATTATGTAAATATACCGGTATTTTAACTACTCTAAACACTTACTTTTAATTGTCACAAATGTACTTATATGTATATACTGTAATATATTCATCAATGAGAATTTAAATAAACGTGAGAAGAACTCACACAAGACATAAAAAAGTACAATTAGTAAAATAAACATAGTTATACACTCAATTTTGGCAAGACTATTAATAGCTTAGCCTAATTGAAGTCTGTAACTAAACTACTGCTGTTAACGGTTAACAAGAGGATATTTGGTGAGACGGAGGTTGGTTTGTTTGTTTGTTTGTTTTATCTTTATACTGGGTGAAAAGATAAAACAAACAAACAAACAAACAAGGGGTGTGCTGGTTGTCTATTGTTTTGTACAGTAGTAACATTAACTTCTTTATCGTGTAGGTGTTTCTCTTCTATATTGCCTAACCCAACAATTGTATACTTTGAATATCTAGGCCTAAGATATTCATTTTCCACTCATCCGCATCCGCATGCAGTAATACAAATATTCATACATTAAAGTTATAGGCCTGCCATATCACACTGAAAGTGAAAGAACGCATATAAAGTCATAAAAAGAAATTTAAATTTAAATACATGTTCAAATAAAATCCTATGAATCATTAAAAACATTTGCTAAACTAATGTTGTACTAATTAGCAATGAAACTATAATAATTTATGTGTACTCTCCTTTTTATCTTAACAAAACAATTAAAGATTTTAAAATATATATTTATGTTGCTGTTGTTGACCAACCATTATTTGTTTTTATTTAAGCTTCAGATATAAATAAAAGTAATATATTTGTTAATAATTAATGACTTTGCATTAAGGCTGAATATTAACTAAATTGTTATTTCTTAAAAAAAAGTAAAAAATTGTACTAAATGTGCTGTTCAATCATAATTTTAATAAGCATGTGAATATTCTTTCAAACAAATATATTTACTGTACAGCCTCCCTGATTAAAATATGACCATGCCCCAAATTTCCGTTTGAGGTCTGTGATACTACTGTACTGTACACTGTATACACCATTTACTATGACCATATGTAACTTAAGTGTACTGTACTGTTCTGTTAATTATTAAAAACAAATTGTGCTTTATAAACTTAAAGTGTACACAATATTTCCTCTACTAATTACTGTACTAATAATAGAACAATATTGTATTATCGTGTGTAGTAGTCATTATTTCCTTGATTAAAATAGAACATTATATTATTTTTCTTTTATTATGTACAAGATTTTAATAAAAAAAGATTTATTATGCTATTCAAATAGGATATGTCATTTCCCATTGTAGTTGTTTTAATGGTTCTAATTCTCTTCCTTATCCGACATACGGAAGTATACAGTGGATGACCTCTGCTGACCTTGATTCAAAAGTTACAGTTTTAAAGTAATACTATGTAATTTTCTTGTGTCCTCTTCTTTTTATTAAATGTATTTCAAAGAATTGTCATGAAGGTCATTGCTTTATTATGACTCATTCACAGTCTTGAATGTACTGTATGAACTTATTCAAAGACTTGAATGTACGAACTCATTCACAGACTTAAATACACGCAATAATTCTAATGTTTGTACAGTAATTTTCACCATTCAAGTTTTAACAATACACCTCTAGTCATAAGAAAAACTACTGTACCTTGCCTTGTGATTGGTATGTGTGTGTCCAAAAGGGTTGGCACCTGTAACATGTACTGTAACATGATACAATACAGTAGTACTGGTAATTAATGGTAACCCCATTTGAGGTGATCAAATAATAATTTGCTTGTAATATCAATCACACAGTGACATTATTATATTGCTTGTCAAGGAAAGCTACAAATTTTGATAATTAGATAGAAAGTTGGGTACAGTACAAGGGTATAACATTGACATTTAAACAATGTCATCATGGCAGAGGCAAAAAACACACTTGTAGTACTGTAGCAGAGAGGCAATAAGGGGTACATTTCTGGGAACAGAGAGGCAACATGGGGTACATTTCTAGAGACAGAGAGGCAACAAGGGGTATATTTCTAGGAACAGAGAGGCAACAAGGGGTACATATCTAGGAACAGAGAGGCAACAAGGGGTATATATTTCTGGGAACAGATAGGCAACCAGGAGTACATTTCTAGGAAAAGAGAGGCAACAAGGGATACATTTCTAGTAGCAGAGAGGCAATAAGGGGTACATTTCTAGGAACAGAGAGGCAACAAGGGGTATATTTCTAGGAACAGAGAGGCAACAAGGGGTACATTTCTTGGAACAGAGAGGCAATAAGGGGTACATTTCTAGGAACAAAGAGGCAACAAGGGGTACTGTACATCTAGGAACAGAGAGGCAAAAAGGAGTACATTTCTAGGAAAAGAGAGGCAACAAGGGATACATTTCTAGGAACAGAGAGGCAACAAGGGGTATATTTCTAGGAACAGAGAAGCAACAAGGGGTACATTTCTAGGAACAGAGAGGCAACAAGGGGCACATTTCTAGGAACAGAGAGGCAATAAGGGGTACTGTACACTTCTACAGTTAGTAGCAGAGAGGAAAAAAGGGGTAGTACACTTCTACTGTAGGAACAGAGAGGCATCAAGGGGTACACTACACTTCTTGGAGCAGAAAGGAAACAAAGGAGACTCCTATATTTTGTAACAGAAAAGAGATAACATGTGGTACTGTACACCTCTATAAATAGCACATGGGCAGTAAAGAAGACACCTCTGTTGTAGGTTTGTTTGAATGAGTTCTAAAGAAAGGGTTACTGTGTTATTGTAACATTAAAAACCTGCGTCTATGTTCTAAATCCATTGGTCATTTGTGATGCATTCATTTTTATTATTATTTATGGTTTTATTATGAATCAATAACTAATTAATAAATTAGATTATTATAATATCTGTGCCTTAATTATTTAATACAAATGTCTACTGCACCTCTTTAATATAAATATTCAGAACACCACATCTTTCTGTTTGATAACTACTGTAAGTGCATTCAGGGTACTGTACTTTATGCTTCATTTTCAGTTAGAGGTCTATTTACTTTTGATATTGTTAAGTAAATTAGAGTTTGACCTGCCATGTAGTAACAAGTGTCATTGAGATATAATTGCTATACTCAACTTTCCCTAAACATGAAAACTGGAGATTTTGGAAGACCTCTTTGTGGTCAAGTTTTACAGTATAAACAATTTCATCTGGTTTCTTTTCTATGAAATTTATTTTAAGTTTTACAATTATTTCTCTGTTTTTACGGATCTCTGTTTCAGCTGCTTTACTACAGTACTGTATACTCCATTCCTTGTGAGGTTTCTTAAGTTTTTCCTATTACTTTCAATTTTAGGATTTCTCATTCTTTATACTATTTGTAAGGTCTTGATTCAGTGTTTTTCTTAAGTCTTCTTTCAATTTTTGTAAAATATTCTCTGCCATAAAAAAAAAGGTAATGCCAAAATTTAATTTTTAAAATTTTGTCTATTAATGGACAAGAAAAATGGTCAGAAACGTCCCAAATTTGTTTATAATACAATATTTTTCCATGTAAAGTCTCTGATTTTTGCCTTAATAAATAATTAATAAATTGCCCGGGCCATGGGTGCCTGGTTCATTGGGTGATTTAATTGGTTTTTTTGTGACTTCATCATATGGCCAGTTAAAGTTAAAAAGTAGTTTTTTCATCGCTTTCGTAAAAGTTATACAATTTTTAAAGAGCGCACCGCCCTTCTACAGTACGTGCCAAATTTTCTTCCAATTGTTATATTTTATTACTCAATTCATTATCTTTCGATATTGTTATCTACAAGTTTATTTTGATAATGTCATCAGTGCCGAAAAATTAGAACATGATGTGTGTCTGTAATTTCACCAATGCTACACTGTATATAGATATACAGTACTGTATACTGTACATAATGTATGGCATATAATAGGCACAACTCAGCACTATAAGCGTATAATAAGATGGCATACATGAACATTTTCCGATCGTATGTTAACATACGTGCATGTTTAAAAAATATTAATTTCTATAAAATGATAAAAATGATCACCTATAATTCGTCAAAGTGACGAATTAAATTCTAGTTGGTTTTATATCTTTATCTCTGTTCAATTCAATTTAGTTTATTAATTTACTGCACAGTAGTCATGAGTAGGTAATCATACAATACGGATTTACATTCTAGGTAAAGTCCCTAATTTATGTTTTATGTGTCCTGGACTGATTCAGTAGGATGTACCAACATGAAGGAAATGTTTTAATGATCAAACTGATTATACTAATACCTAGGGGCTCTACACTATCAAACTTTATGTGACAAAAAATGTGATGTGCCCATACTGTATATGTATGGACAATGATGATGTCATATCACTACCATATTTGGGAATATCACTACCATATTTGGGCACATCACACTTTTTTTGTCAAACAAGTTTGATAGTGTATAGTAGACCTAGCTTTGTACCAATATGTATTGGGCGACAGCCACCATTTTTGGTTCAGCGTGAACTGTAGCTTCACCTCTGGTTACAGTGTTAGTACTGTGTTATTCTACTTCTCCAGTAGGATTTAAGCAATGATTTTGTTTTATGATTAATTTACTTAACATATTTTACTTTGAATACATTTTGTAATGTAATGTACAGTATGTAATTGTAGTATAGTTGTACAGTATGTAGGTTAGTGGATAAAAGTGCTTGCCTTCCAATTCAAGATCCCGGGTTCAATTTTAACCTATTGCTAGACTCCACTTCCTACAGTAAGCCTCAAATGAGACTTAGTTTACTGTTTACAGTAAGTATGATAAATTAAAATAGTTTATCCATCCTGTAATTGTCCAGTTACTCGCTGTTGGATGTGTATGAAAAAATCACAGCCATGTTTGTCAGAATGCAAGAGGTGTTATTTATGAATTCAACATCTGTCTCTTCGAGTCTACCATAATAGTGATTGGGAATTAGAATTCCAAAGATCCACTGACTCGAGCTAATAATGTAGCTTACTTACTTTATACTTGGTCAATGGTTGATGAAAAAATACAAAAGATGTTCATAGTTGATTTGAAATTAATGATGAGGAAAGTGTAGCAGAAATAATGACTAAATGACACCAATATTTCATCATTATATCAGTGACATTTTAATCAAATGTATTATTTGTATTTTAGGTATGATTTAATTATGTATTATTTAGGCATGATTTAATTATGTATTATGGGGCCAGAGAGAGAGATTAAGATGTTAACCTAATCTTGCATCTGTTTTTTCTTGGAATAAACTTTAAAAACTAGTCAATCCTTTGATCAAATTTGAATTCACAGGACAAACTTAATTGCTATAAATTAAGTACTTTTAAAACTTGCCTAATAATATTATTAATACAATACTTATTAAAGTACAAACAAGGTGCTCACCTCTACAGTACATTTTAAAGTGAAATTCAACAAAAGCTCTGTCTACACTATCAAACTTTATGTGACACAAAAAAAAGGTGATGTGCCCATATATGGACATGTATGATGATGTCATAATACTATATTTGGGCATATCACTACCATATTTGAGCACATCACACTTTTTTGTCAAACTAGTTCTGATAGTGTAGACAGAGCTTAAGGACTGCTTATTATTAGATCTACGTAGTGTGGCTACAATTTCATTGAGATGAGTTATTGATAAATAATTAAAATTTATAATTAGATCCTCAAAGTACAGTATTTAGCTGTGACTCATCATCAGATTAGGAATATCATTGATTTAACACAGACACTCTGGGGTTACCACAATAATATACTGAAGCAAATGCCTCTACTTAGCATTCTGTATACTACTCTTAACAGTACTTATTATTTAATTATTACCTACTGTACTGTACTGTATTTGTAAGCTTAATCCTTAAAGATGAAGGCATCACCATTTACTGTAGATGTGTGGTTGTTGATGATGAGATGTTGGTTTAATTTTGTACAATATATCATTTTGAATGGAAACTATTACTTCAAATTTAATAAGGTGGGCTTATTCAGTGTCATTATTATAACAGTTCAATATCAAATCCAGTTTCTTTACAATTTTTGGATAGACTTTATAGCCAGGGTGGGCTTATTACCGAGTCATTATCATATGGTTGTTTACACCGAATATACATTTTCTTTACAACTTTGGCATAGACTTTATAGCCCAAGGTGGGCTTATTACTGAGTCATTATCGTATTGTTGTTTACACCGAATATACATTTTCTTTACAACTTTGGGATAGACTTTATAGCCCAAGGTGGGCTTATTACTGAGTCATTATCATATTGTTGTTTACACCGAATATACATTTTCTTTACAATTTTGGGATATACTTTATAGCCCAAGGTGGGCTTATTACTGAATCATTATCGTATTGTTGTTTACGCCGAATATACATTTTCTTTACAACTTTGGGATATACTTTATAGCCCAAGGTGGGCTTATTACTGAATCATTATCGTATTGTTGTTTACACCGAATATACATTTTCTTTACAACTTTGGGATAGACTTTATAGCACAGGGTAGGCTTATTACTGATGGGTTTTTACAGTACACCAAATATCCATTTTTTTTTGCGGGGGATAGATTATTAAAACTGACCTAAATAAATACAGTATATAACAATTGTCTGGATCCATCATCAATTATTGACAGAGGTAGCTTTAATTAAGCATTAACCATCATAGGTAATGAGTGTGAATTTTATGATGAAGTTAATAGCCCGTAGAATATGACCTTTGACCCAAACAAATAATTCTATAAATATCTTAATTTTATGAATGGTTTAAAGAATATTGATGGTACAGTACCATCTGCTTGTATTTTACAGTTCTGTGATACAGTTTCACACATGTTTCACATTGATGCTTGTATCATACCCTACAGTAACCTTTAAATAAAGGCACCACATACACATTGCAGGCGCCACATGCTGTACACATGAAATGCTGTGCCTTGTAGGAGATACTACTGTACACAAACAGTCATACTCTATGTGGTGATACAGCACTGAGAATTGAGTAGCTTTCTGAAGTTCATTTGCCAATAAACCAAATCCAACTGCAATTTCTTGATGGTTGTACAGTACTTGTATTGTATATTTGCTCTCTTTTCAGGATCAATTTGAACCCATAAAGAAACATACAGATAAAGGCATTGAGTTCTTGCAGAAGTTTTGTAATTTTTCACGAGAAAGACAAACCATAGAAAATGAATATGCTGGAAAAATAAAGTAAGAAATATATTGATTATATGAATACTGTACACATAATGTTTATACAGTATATTATTATTATTGATTGATTGTATGTATATATAGATTATCTTTTTCCATCCATAATTTGATAGCCCTGGTATTGTATATAAATATACAATACCATTAATCATATATTTATTTGACTTGTTTAATTTTTTTCAGACAACTAGTCAAAAAATATCAGCCTTCTAAAAAAGATGAAGAAGCATACAATAGGTAAGTTTTAAAACTTATAAGGTTGGTATTAGGAAGCTTTGGAGCTAGCAACGACCTGTAAGTGAGGTCATCATGTTAATTAATTATGCGCATACAGAGAAGTTGGGAAAATGCTCACTTTCTTCCTTAACAAAACGACCGACACATCAGTGTTTAGGTCGTAGTTTGTCGCAAGTCAAAAGGTCCCTGTTATGAAATGGCTGATGGCGAGCTGGTGATCCCATTATTGTTTTCAAATATATATGCATAATTGTCTTTTCATCTTCTAAATTTGTTTCTGCAAAAAATGCTAGTTCCTTGAGTTTTTTGCTTCTGTGAAATTAGTAGCTCAAATTGTTCCTATGTTTTGCTTAGCGAAAAAATTACGCATCCAATCAGAGCTCAGGAAATGAGCTATTACGCGTTAATGAGCACTCATGTGAATCAAAAACCTCAGCAGACAACGTAATGGAAATGAAAATTGCAGCTCTTGGAAAGTGTAGCACGATTTTTTTCGTTGCGAAACATTGAATTCATGCAAACAAATTCGCCTAGTGGAAAACCGGCTTTATCTAAACCAAACGTTTTTGCAGTTAATCTGAAATAAAGCATAGCTTGTATTATGATCCAGTAAGCCAAAGCATGACTACTCATTGATAAGTAAATCATATCTTCTATACAGGCACAAGAAAATCATACAAAGGAAGGATGACATATTTTAGTGCTTATTCTTTTGTAATTATTGATGTACTTCCTTGTCAATTATTGAACTATATAATTCAGATTGTCAAATTGAAGACCCCTCCAATTAAAAACTTCATTTTCACTTTTCAATTAAATGAAAATAATAGCTAACTCTATATTTCAAACAGTACTTTACCTGTACTGTACATGAATATTCTTTTGTAAACTTTGACCTTATAATTTGACCTTTGACTGGATAACATTTTGATATGGGTATGAATTTGTCAGATCATTGAATTGAACCCATCCTAAAACTGTCTACACTATGAAAATTGTTTGACAATAAAGTGTAATGTGCCCATATATGGTGGTGATATGCCCAAATGTGGTAGTGATATGACATCATCATGTCCATATATGGGCACATCAAATAACGTTTGATAGTGTAGACAAAGCTTTAGGCTATGACTGTACCTTTAGAGTGTTTTTGATTGGAGATCACTATCACATCCGTCACAAATAATAATAATTTTTTTTTTTTTAGATTCACGTGCACCAAAGCCTTCGTTGGTTTACTTAAAGAACTAAACAGCGTGGCGTTACAACATGAAACGATATCAGAGAATATAGTAACAACGGTCACAAAAGAGGCATTGATGTTAGGGGTTGAACTAAAAGCAGAAAGAAAGGGTATAATAAAAGAAGGAGAAAAAGAGGAGAAGAAGTTACAAGACTCAATCGATACACTCAACAGGGTATGTTTAAAATATCTAGGTAAATAGGGACTTTACAAAACACGACGGGTAACCACAGGACGGTGCTCATGAATAATTTATGCAAGAGCTTTAACAAAGTGGCCGAAGCTTAGCGTGAAATTCCGTCGTCTTAACTTTTTTTTCGGGCGATAAAGTTGCCATTTTCCTGTTTACAGAGAACGACTAGAAATAATGTACATATAACCTTAAATACACAGTTCAAATTACACTTAAACGTGGGAATTTCAAAACTCTAAATAATATTTGAACTTCTAATTTAATCGTTTAATGAAATAACATTTTTATTGGGTTAAAATGGCTGTGTTAAAAGCAATACATTCTGCGCGGCGTTTGAATGCAAGGCTCAGTTTAACCATAGCCATTTAATTAATAAAACGGCTATGTTGACTGTTTATGATTTTACACTCTAGCGAACACAGGATATTCGTCGTCCTCCCCTAACTGTCATGTTTCATTAAGTCCCTAATGTCAGAATAGGATCACAAAGCACCTTGAAATTAGAATCTGAAGCCTACACTTCAGATAACTTGATGCTGTATCTGGAATTCCTAGAATCGACCATAACTCAAGATCACTTATATTGGTTATACACTTCTTAGAAGTGGTTACGAGATGCTGATGAAATTCACACATTTTTTTCATTATGGCAACAAAAACTAAACTGAATGGTAGTACACTATTTCAACTTCATGTGCAAAGGTATAAAATACTACAACATTCCATTCTATCATAATAGGCTTAAATATTGTGATATTGATTATCTTCATATAATTAATAATCTTCAGAAATATAATATCAAAAATGTTTATTAATAAATTTAATTATTTTTGTATAATGTGTACAGTATGTAATGTGCATTTCATTTTTAGATATAAACAAACCTGCAATTCAGTCTGTAATAATAGAATTATTTTCAAGAATAAGAATAAATGGGTAATTCATTCATTCAATCTTTTATTTCGGAATCAGAAAGTAAAATTACGAAATATATTTTCCAAAAAATTAGCTGTACTGACTAATTACTACAAACAAGACGACGCGTTCTCATCTCAGGATGGCATTTCACCCGGAGAGCATCTTTGACTTATTAACTGTAAGATGATGTCTATAATTGTTGAGACTAAAACATTTTCGCTTGAATTAAGTCGATTTTCTTTCATAAATGTACACATAGATACTTATAATCTAGGATAGTGGTACTGTACAGTTTGATTTGCCTGGATGAAAGATTTGCTAATTTAGATAATGATGATTCTGGAGACAAGAGATTACATTAGATGATGGTATTATGCTATCTACAGTAATCAATATTGTAGGGGCATGAAAGAACTGGCTCACGTATAAGCTACGCCATTTAACTAATACAGTCAACTCTTCCAATACTGGACACCTTTGGGTCGGCAAAATATGTCTGGTTTTCCAGAAATTCTGGTATTCGGAATGTTTTTTTAATGGTAAAAAGAAATTTTGGACTATTTGGTCGTCAAGAAAAGTTTGCTATTAGGAGAGTTTCTAGTTTTCAGAGAGGTTGTAAGAGTTGATTGTACATCATCATGTTTTACTTACTGTAATTTACATTAGGGTGGCCTTAAGTTATGTGAGGCCTATACATATCCTGTGGTTAGGTTACCTACATAAATAGCACCATACTGTAGGGCTGTCTTAGTACTAGTAAGGTAACTTTATACCATAGTGTGTCTTTATACTGTAAGGTAGCTTTACACAGTACCTGTTTATAGATTGATATCATTATGGTATTTAATAATTTTTGGAAATTTAAAAATGACTGAGTTATTAAACTGTTAATGTTGAGCATTTACTTCCTTGTCTGCCTTGCATCATAATATAATTTGATTGATGGTTATAATAGTCTCAAATCAGTAGTTTTGTTTTGTATATTTAGATAGAAAGATTGATATCACTTTTATACTGTCTATCGGTATCAAGGAAATTGCATTGCAAAGGGTGTTAAATCACCTACCCCAATATTCTTTCTTGGTATAAATTGAGTTATCTGGTTTATCTGGACAAAATGAATTTGCCCAAATCTTGTGTCTAAAGTTAACACAAATTATGGAAAGGGAAATACTAGAAGATACTTGTTTGAAAAATCAACACTGAACACAGTCAACCTTATCTATTAAATTTTGTTGTTCACAGGGATTAAAACTAATAAACTTTTTTTTCAAATAGTTTTAATATAATTTGTTTCTAGGTATATAATGAAAGAGTACAGTATTAAATTATTTTACAAAAAAGTACAACTACATACCTTTGGCCGCATGATTTAAAATTTACTGAATCATACAATTTTGGTTCAATGTCATGTTGATTTATAAACCTATATGGATATTTTCAATACAATAATAATGATTTTCGTTATGTTGTTTTCAGGTGAAAAAACATTATGAGCAAGCACACAAAGCATTCGAGCAGGCCAAGGCAGCATTTAATCGGGCTGATAATGACCCGAACCAAACAAAAGCTGCCGTAGAAAGGGTAAGTCATGTACTCCAATCTCGTAGCCAGGATTTTCGCAGACTGAAGAAATGATAGATTTAGTCCTAGCCTAGTAGATGAAAAGATGCTGGCTAGGATTGGCCAAAAAATCATGAGTTACAGTAGGCCGATTTACTTGCACTTTCACTGCTGGTCTTCTAGTTTGAAAAAGGCTACAGGTTTGTCTTCACAATCTGCAAGAAAATTAAAACTTGAAAGTTTGTTGATTGTAAAACCCATGTAAATTCATTTCAGAAGATTATCACTCTATCAATCTATTATCACTGTATTACTTTCAGTTAAAAAGCATTATGAATACAAAAAATCAGCTGAGAGAAGACAGTAAGAATGACTACATACTACAGTTACAGAAAACAAATACAGCACAGAAGGAACATTATTTTACAAACATGCCAGCTGTTTTCCAGGTTTGTTTTGTTTTATTTTCTACCAGTTGTAATGTTCTACCAATTACACAGCTGCAAGTTTAATAATTCTGCGAGACCTGTGTTTTTTTGTGACGTGAATTGACCAATCACAAGCAACGGTTCAGATGATTACGATGTTACCGTCCTATGGGTCAAAGTTTTATTTTAAACTGTAGTTATTCTTTTCCTTATCAAATTGTGTATTTTTGTATTTGTATGGCTAATAAAGAAATAAAATGAGTTTTCCACTATGTCATGATTGGTCAATCACTGGCAGCACCCATATGTAGGTTAAAAAATGTTGATATGGACATGCTTCTGTGTTTATTCTGATTGTCTGGATGTGTCTGGAGCATGGGCTGAGATATGAAATAACACACCCCCTGTGTTTTGCCAAGTAATTCACTTAGTTTCTCAATGCTTGATTTATTATAATAATCTCTACAAACTACAAAATCTTTAAGAAAAATAATAATAATTTACACACAGAAAATGCAAGATATGGATGAAAAAAGAACCAGATCGTTGGGCGAGTTCTACAAGAAGTTTTCAATATCACAAAATGATGTGAATCCTATATTAGTCAAGTGTCTAGAAGCTATGGTTCAAGAAGCAGAACAGATCAAACCAAGTACAGTAAGTTGCATTTGCCATTTCAATTCAATAAAACTTTATTATCCAAAACTCTTTTTTGTATACCAAATTTGGTTGTGGTTACAAAGATTAAAAAAACCATTTAAAAAGTACACAAAAAGGCAAGCACAAGCATAACAATCATAATAAAAATCTTTTTCATGCCTAGCTTACCCGGATAAACCAACAATAACCATTTCTCCTCGAAGAGCGAGATATTACTCAAAAAGTATAAATTTTCATTGAACACCCCTCTAAAATATGTTAATTAAAATCAGGTTCATATTGCACAGCATTATCTTCTGAGAGTACCATTTTTTAATTTATACCGATAAGCGTGCATGTTTCAAATGGCTTTTTTGCAGTGAAAATTATTCCCAACCAATAAAAACTCATGTTCATAACATTTATTTATGTTTTTTTGTAGGATTCTGTCATGGTAACGGACAAATATAAATCCGGTTATGTTCCGCCGGGGGATATAACATTTGAAGACCTGGATGTAGAGCCTGGTCATCATCCTAAGCCAGTTGATACAGACTCAATCTCATCTGAATTAGAGATTCCAGTCACACCTAGCAATGGGAGTAGTGGTGGTACTATATCTGGTAAAACTAAGAAAACTAAACGAAAAATTGGTTTATTCAGTAAAAAGGTATGTACTTGTTTGTTTTTTTGTTTTTTCATTTTGCATCTTAAAAGTCATGTTTATGGTACTTGTGATCACTTGTGATTGTTTTACTGTGTTAAACCAAGTATAAGTCCATTTATACAGCTGGTATTGTTTTGAAAGTTGGTCTGGTTGGTTGAGTTGACTAGGGTATAAAGCCTCTGCACCAAATTGAGTACAGTACAAACATACCCTTGCAATAGTAAATAAATCTCTGATAATACCAAAATAAATAATTGGACTTATACTTATAGTCATCATATACGCAGTGTTATTAAACCACATCATTTATGAAAAAGTGCACAATGCATTGGTCCAGAGCTGAGTATAAACAAAGATGCTAGCTACAACTTGATGATTGAGGAAATATTTTTCATGTCATAAAATGTTTATACCTAGCATCTTTATTTATACTATCATAAATATTATGTAAATATTTGTTGTGTGGAATGTTTTGGTAAGTGTTATTGATTAAATAGGTTGTCTTCCTGGTATTTGTAATACTCATTTATACATATTTATAACTGGTCATGAATATTCATTGATAAATATTTCACAAGTTATATTCCTGTTCCATATTTTATTATTTTCTTTTATTTACCTATTATTACTATATAAACCAGTCCCTTTTATATTGTTAAACTGTTGTGAATGTTTCTTATACTAGTTAAGAAAATGAACAAAGTATTAGCACCTACTTTGTATACCATGTGACGTGACATGACTTGATAGGAAATTAAAAGCATGAGATTTTAATTTTCAAATTATAGTAGTTTCCAAAGTACGGACACACCAAAAATATAAACCCCAAATGGGTAATAGCATTTGGCAGAACAGTGATTTGGCTGGCGGCTTAACAAATTTATTGGTTTATTGTCCTTACATACTTCTCACATGTTCTATACTGTGTATATGTCAAACAAGACAGCTGGCCTTACTGTCTGTTAGTGCCAAACTTTGCTATACTTGTTTAAAGTCACATAAATAAATTAGACTACAGAATTAATTTTCAATGCAAACGATTTAACTCAAACACCAGTGAATACTATTTCCAATTTCCAACTTTTTAACATTTATGGCAATATAAATACCATTTGATTTGCTTCAAGTATATTAGAGTAAATTTTGTTATAATATGCTTAAATAATCATTAGAAATTTTAAAATTATTTCTTTTAATATTTCGGATTGTCTATAATAACATTTCTAAAATGAATTACTTTGTAGAAATATTATATTTTTATAACTTCCCAAATGTTCTAACAAAAAAAATTGCATATATATCTTTTGCATGAAAAATCAATCTCTTTTCATAATATTATTGTTCAAAACAACTTTTAATATCTTATATATATACTGCTATTTATAAAATTAATAATTGTAATATATACTGTACTGTACTGGCTTAATCAACTCCTCGCACCACATAATATAAAGATTGCGTTCACGTATTATGTGGCCGTGTTCAGGGTTATTTACCCGGGTAAGTTGTCTTCATGGACCAATCACTAACTTGGTAGGTCACCAACATACCCGGGTAAATATTCTCAATGAAATTGCAACAGAATTGCACTCCAAGCACCTTCAAAATATTCGAAATAATGCTTAAGCTCTGTCTACACTATCAAACTTTATTTAACAAAAAAACGTGATGATGTCTACCATACTGCATATTTGGGCACTTCACATCTACCATCTAGTTTGATAGTGTCGACAGAGCTTTAAATCAGTGGTTATATAACCAAATATATTATTTTAATATTGACCATCATTAATCAAACTATATAGTATGTATATTATTATTTAATGTTTTGTTTTATTCACAACCTTCATTTCAGCAATTTAGCAATAAATATATTTATTTTATTCGCACCTACAGGTCTCCCTCCAATTAATTCCCCGTCCAATGTGAGAGTCTCTAAACCAAACCAGAGACTCTTATATATGTAATCTCCAAATCCAAGGCTTTGGGGAAGATCTCCGATAAATGACTATTCCCCTTCCCTACCCTAGTTCAAGACTTTCAGACACTCAACTGACAACATTTTTTACTTTCATTCACATGGAGAATTAACATAGCTTAGCTAGTTAAATGATTTTAATTGGTAACAAAAGAAGACAAAAACTGCCAAAATTTTAACTTCATGTCGTTAGAAAAAAATGTAAACGTTGGAGGGAAACCTGTTCTACATGTTTTTAACATTCCATTGCCTTTTCTTTCTGTGTGTCACTACATCATACAGGATACAGATAGTCCCGATCGCAAAAATAGAATTCTACAGAAATCTTCATTTAGGAGAAAGGTATTGTGTGCTACTACTAAGCCTGTTTGTGTTTTCTTGTTATTTTTGTTATTGTTTATTTTGTCAATGTCAGAGGTTGTATTGTTAGCAGCTGGTTGTCATGACACTTTGTTTGTTTGCATTTGGCACATGTACAGTAGGTGTCACATTTTACCCCCCACGCCACACATACCATACCCACACAAAAAAGTACCAATAAATTGTTTGAAAATAAGCTAACAAACAATTACTTCTTTAAAGTTGCATCCAGTGTCTATTATTAACATTTTAATAACTAGTTCACATGCATGAATCTGGTTAAATTAAAAAGAAAATTTTCTAAAATTGCAATCTGAAAGAGGGTTGTACCACTGATTATGAGATCATAAGTGCGAATCCAACGCTTGTCAACATTGCTTGTGTCCTTAGGCAAGACATTTACTTACATTTGCCTCTCTCCACCCAGGTTTACAAATGGGTACCTGGTAATGTCAAGACACAATTGCACTGCAACAAATTTCCACATATAATATTTGATCAAATAATTACCAAAGATAATGTGAAGCATTAAGAGACTTTGAGCATGAATAAAACGAATGTTATTAAATAACTTGGTGCTTATTTGTGTGTGTATGGTATCCACTCACAACTACACTTTATTGACAGATAAACAAAATATGTTAATTTCATTGAATTTTTCCCACTTAACTTACTTACTTTCCCTTGTCTAAACCCTCATTGCCACTAGCATGAAATCCCTCTAGATCTTATCATAGGGATGGAATTTAATTAAATCAATTGCTTTCAATGTATTGTTCTCAATTCAAAGTATGCTAAATGCAAGATGCATAGATGCAAGAACCTTAAAACTATTAGTAAAAATAACACGTTTTTAACAACCAAAAATATAAATTTAAATTCTTGTGGTACTCGTTTGCTGTGTATAGAATTTGGCACTAAAAAGTTTCTAAATTTTGCATATATTTAGAAATAAAAAAGTGCAACAATTTCAATTTAAAAAAATACTACATCTATTAATTTTTTTAAAAACAGCTAAAATTTAAAATTCTTGTGGTACCCCATTTTGCTGTGTATAACAAGTTTCTAAATTGTGCATACTTGCTTAGTTTTATTATTTCAGAGAGCAGTACATTTTGCATGCATTATTGGCAAGGGTTTAGTTGAATACTTCTAATTGTCTTCCTTTCCTTTTTTTTAATATTGTTTATGGCAATAGATTTGCATGGGTATTCTTCTTGGTTGTTTGAAACTCTAGACATGCACTCTGTATTTAAGCTAACTACTACTGTATTTATATTTGAGAATATACTTTATATTGTCACTCTTTAAATGAGGTTTTGTTAAAAGAAATTATGGAATTAATATAATCACATACGGAGGCTGTAGCTTGGTGGTTAACGTGCTTGCCTTCCAATCCCAAGGTCCATGGTTCAATCCTGACCTAGTCCCAGGGTTGTAACTCTTTCTAAGCATCAAATGAGACTTAGTTTTCAATCACTATCTGTGATGTAGCCACAAGAAAATGGAACAATCTGTGTGCAGATCACAGGAATTGTCAAAGGCTTCTGTCAAAAAGTGGTCGATTGGAACATAACTGTGCTGGTGGCTACGACTGTAATATAATTATAAAATATTTTATCCATCTGCGAGTGGCTTGCATATGAAATTTAAACAAAAATGCTGTAGTTTTGATTTTTCATAATATCAGAGTGCATTTGTCTATGTTATCAAAACAATTAGTAACTTTCCTAATGTAGAATTAGCTCTGTTTTTTTACTGGTAGCTGGTATTCTAACTTTGGATAATAATAGGACATTTCAGAATGATGACTTCCCAGCATGCATCTTAACATTTAGAAAGACGTACTGTACATTTGTGTTTAGTGACAACAGATCATTTCTGACATAGGCTTATAGTAAACATCTTCTGGCAAATACGTACAAATTTCAGTTTGTTTTTTCCGAAATTGGTAAAGCTTACTGCTTGCATGTTGGGAAATAAAGCGTATTTGACTGGGCTATTTTGAGGAGATAATCCTCAGATCTATCTCCTCAAACACTTCACCGTTGATATACGAACACTGGAAGTAGCTCACTGCGAGGTGTTTGTGAATGACCAGTCAAATACGCCTATACATTAAAGATTATTGTGCTTTGAAACTCCTTACTGTATCACTGCTTTTAAACCTAACAAACAATTACCATATTATTAACCATTTTGAGCCAATCTACCAATCCGTACCGTATCTCTTTACTACAGTAACTATTCTGGACCCTCCATCTACCAATCCTTACCTTTAACAGAATATAGTTTAAACAAGTAGATATTACAGTAGTAGCTACATTTATTAACTCAAATTTATGTGTGTACATTTGAAAAACATTGACTTTGCTACGTTTCAGTATGTGCTCATTACTAATGTCTATGAATAGATTAATCTTATATTTCAGTATTAAAAAAATCTGAAATGTTTAGTTAGTGAGTCATAGAGGTAGTTTTTTTTATCTGATTATTTTCTCAATATTCTATTCTTCCTAAAAGTCTGGGCTGTCTTTTTTTTTCCAGTAAAAAAATGTTATATTTTTTTCTTTTTATAAAAAAGAAAATCATAAATACCTAGGCCTTGCATGTGTTTGATTATGTTATTTAATTTAAGGTATAACTTATTAGTATATTTTGGTTAAATCCACAATTATAATAATTCTTTTAAAATTCTTTTTATTTTCTATGGACCAGTTCAAATCAAAGGTCAGTTAAGCACTGTGGCCATGTGTTGTTTATTGTTTTGTTTTCTATTTGTATTTTAGTTTTTTATACATTTTGAGTGATGTTTACTTTGTTGGCATGGTAATAATTAAGTTCTTACATCATTGCTAAAAACAAACAAAAACAGTAATTTTATTTTTAATATATTCGTTGGTTTTATTGGAGGCTTCAACTTCTTTAATAAAATCCTACTATAAGTTTATATTGCATTGAACATGAATTATGTTTTTTATGCATATACAGTGACTAAGTTTAATAACATGCCAAATGGTAGGCAAATCTTTGAAATGATACTTTAGTATGTGTGCTTATGTGTGGCTGGTGGTGGAGCTTTGTTTAGAGCTTGCTTGAAAGACATCGTGCTTATAATAGGCCTAACAATCTAAACACACAGCGGATGCTTTGAAGCCTTGTTGCTTTCTTACTAACTAGCTTTTACATAATCTTTCTGACAAAAACATTTATTATCGTAAAAAAAATATTAAAAAATGTTCATGTGGTTGTTCATTGATCAGTTTAATATTTTGGCTTGCCACATCTAAACAAATCTAAATGATTAAGAAAGACAAAATTCAAATGCCATTTGTAAGTTGTGATACAACCAGATTTTCAAAAATGAAAAGGTAACAGTTGAGAGGGCCTGGCAAACAAAAAAACCCACCCATGGTTATAATTTGTTAGTAATAGTCTTATGTTGCAACCTGTGCATACAAACGCATTTATATCATTATAAAATGCAGCTAAAACTCTATAAGCTCAAGTTATTTTTCTTTATAAAAATCATGAAACATTTTAACTCCTTGGGTTATTTTGGAATTACTATTTGTGTATGTCCTTTACCATCAGATTAAACCTAAATTGTTTAGTTTTAGTTTTGTAAATCCCAGACTATAGTTATTGTTTAAATGTGTGCTTAGTTTCTAGTTTATAGTAACCTGTTAATTCTTGATTGAAGTTCATTAACATTTAAACTTTCTAGGCCCTAGTTTGTTGAGGCCATGATTGTTACAGTGATATCGTTTTGTACCTGTGTATTATTTCACATTTTTTTAAAACATATTTTGTTTCTTGTGATTAATTTTGTTTAATTTTTTGACTGGAACAGACAACCTTGTGAAAGTCTTGCTTTAAATTCTTTTTACATTTTTTTTCTTTTATTTTTCATTGTTTTATGACTAGAAAAGATTTAAATTTTAAAGTCATATTTTATTATTTAATATTTACATTTCTTTTATTTATTTCTTTTCTGATTATTTTTGTGACAGGAATATTTGTGAAAATCTCTATGTTTTTGCGATCGTTGCATGTTTGCGATGTTTTGCGATTGTTGCATGTTTTCGTCGTTACGATCGTTGCAAATCTAGATTATTTTGTGACTGGAACAGGAATACTTGTGAAAGTCTCAATGTTTATGCGATCGTTGCATGTTTGCAATGTTGTGCGATCGTTGCATGTTTGTGATGTTGTGCAATTGTTTATTCTCATTCAATCGTATCAGTTCTGGTTTCATGTGTCAAGCAAAGTATATTGTTAAATAACTGCTTCATTTTTGTAATTAGTCAGTGGGCAAATGGTACGTTTTGCTTGTTTTGCGGCTATAGAGAGTAAAGATTTTTTGTTTTGTTTAATTACGTAGTTTACATTACGTTGATTGTTTGCGATGACTTGGTTATCTTGTCTTGTTTCTACAATCTTGAAAATTATGCTGTGATTTTATGTAAAATTTACTGCCTGAAAATGTGTTGAAAGTTCGTTGCATTTTAATATGCTTGTAATTGTATGTTAACCTAAAGTAGATCCAGTTTTTGTTTTTTTTTTAGAATTTGTTATCATTTGATATTTTTATAACGTTGCATTTTTCAATGCATGCTTGTATGAACATTTTAATTTATTGTCAAACATTAACAGTACTAGTCCAGATCCCTATGTATTTTCGTGTGCAGATCATGGGGAAAGTGTAAACATTGTGTTTTATGAATATTTGAATCATGCTGGTTATAAAAACCCATGTTGTCAAATTTCTAAAATTCATCTTTGACCTCTGACCTCAATTTGAATGTTTTGATCCATTGAAAACAAAATGGTCATATCTTTGCAACGCTTATTTTAAATGAAATAATGTTAGTGTCAAATTATTTGGGAGATGCATATTAATATTCGTTCTAATGGAAAAGTTTGTCCAAAAATGGCCGGAAGTATGATTTTTGGCATTTTTGACCTTTGACCTACATATCATGTAACTCCGTAACTAACAGTTGGACAAACTTTAAATAGGGCTCAAATTAATCTGAAGATATATATTTCTATTCAGTCTAATAAGAACTTTTTCGAGAAAATGACCCAAAATCTTCTTATTGACCTTTGACCTGTACAGGTAGTACACATTCCTACAGTCTTAAAAACTATTGGCCGTAAAAGGTTTTTTTTTGTGAAATTGTTCGAAAAATTTACATTTATATGTTGTATAATAACAATATTTTATAGAAATGTAAAAGAATTCTATTTATGATCACTAACTTTGTAATATATTAACATCACTAGCATTTGTTAAAATATTAAAATGTGTTATATTTGCTGATTTTAAGCACTTCACATGAATTTATCAGAATTACGTGTATTTAAATATAAAGTTTTATTTTTTTGACATAAAGAAAATTTAATTATCTATCAAATAAGACTATTTTCAAATTATTATGGCTAAAACTTAATTTGATACAGGCAAAAAGGTGTATTTTTTTACTTGTGTGAACAGCGCCCTCAATCTTAATTTTTCCCTCAAAATACCACATTTTTATGTGGTTTCATAAATTTAACAGGTTATAACTTTGTTTTAAAGATTATTTACAGTAACCTGTAATTTACATACCACTTTTATAACGTACTAGGTCAGTTTCTGAAAAAAAATGAGAAAAATATTTTGATAGCTTGATATTTTTGTTGAGGTTATTACATGATACACACCAAAAAAATATTTTAATTTTGAGCTAAAAATCCATCTTTTTGCTTTAATAAAAGCTATCTAGCAGATATTAATACACAAAATTCATATTTTATTGGATAGATATTATGATTATCTTTCCAATAAAATATGCTGTTTGTGTAAGAATATCTGTACAAGATTGTTGTACTGAACTAAAAACATGGATTTTTAGCACAAAATCAAAATCTTTTTTAGCGTGTACCATGTAAAAACCTTAAGAAAAATATCAAGCTATAAAAATATTTTTTTCATTTTATCTCAGAAACTTACTTAGTATGTGGTAGAAGGGGTATGTGAGTTACATTTCACTGACAACAAATCTTTTAAAAAGTTACAACCAGCTAAGTTTATGAAACCACATAAAAATGTGGTATTTTGAGGGGAAAATGAAGATTGAGGGCGCTGTTCAAACAAGTAAAAAAATACACCTTTTTGCCTGTATCTAATTAAGTTTTAGCCATAATAATTTGAAAATAGTCTTATTTGATAGATAATTAAATTTTCTTTATGTCAAAAAAATAAAACTTTATATTTAAATACACGTAATTCTGATAAATTCATGTGAAGTGCTTAAAATCAGCAAATATAACACATTTTAATATTTTAACAAATGCAACTGATGTTAATATATTACAAAGTTAGTTATCATAAATAGAATTATTTTACATTTCTATAAAATATTGTTATTATACAACATATAAATGTAAATTTTTCGAACAATTTCACAAAAAAAAACCTTTTACGGCCAATAGTTTTTAAGACTGTAGGAATGTGTACTACCTGTACAGGTCAAAGGTCAATAAGAAAATTTTGGGTCATTTTCTCGAAAAAGTTCTTATTAGACTGAATAGAAATATATACCTTCAGATTAATTTGAGCCCTATTTAAAGTTTTTCCAACTGTTAGTTACGGAGTTATATGATATGTAGGTCAAAGGTCAAAGATGCCAAAATTCATACTTCCGGCCATTTTTGGACAAACTTTT
Organism: Antedon mediterranea; assembly: GCF_964355755.1. Taxonomy (NCBI): domain Eukaryota; kingdom Metazoa; phylum Echinodermata; class Crinoidea; order Comatulida; family Antedonidae; genus Antedon; species Antedon mediterranea. The sequence continues at coordinate 29,269,322 of NC_092673.1, read as the reverse complement.
CCATTAGAACGAATATTAATATGCCTCTCCCAAATAATTTGACACTAAAATTATTTCATTTAAAATAAGCGTTGCAAAGATATGACCATTTTGTTTTCAATGGGTCAAAACATTCAAATTGAGGTCAGAGGTCAAAGATGAACTTTAGAAATTTGACAACATGGGTTTTTATAACCAGCATGATTCAATTATTCATAAAACACAATGTTTACACTTTCCCCATGATCTGCACACGAAGGCACTTTTTTTGACATAGGGATCTGGACTATACTGGACACCTCACCAATGAATTTGTAATAGTTAGGACATTTTTCCATCAACTGAATCACATAATACACTTTTAAAAAGTTCTAAAAATTGTTTAGCATTAGCAAAATGGTAAATTTAATGTGATCTAACATTTGAGAAATCTTCTATCCATTGCAGTGTCTCCCTAATTTAGTAGAAATCTCCCTCTTCCCATTTGTAATGTCTCCCTAACTTAGTAGAAATCTCCTTCCCATTTGTAATGTCTTCCTAACTTAGTAGAAATTGCCCTCTTCCTATTGTAATGTCTCCCCAACTTAGTAGAAATCTCCTTCTTCCCATTACAATGCCTTCCTAACTTAGTAGAAATTTCCTTCTTCCCATTGCACTGTCTCCATAACTTAGTAGAAATCTCTCTTTTCCTATTGCAATGTCTCCCTAACTTAGTAGAAATCTCTCTCTTTCCCATTGCAATGTCTCCCTAACCTAGCACTAATACATATTGTAATGTAAATCAGTGATTGATATTTGGAACATGTTTTCACACACTCAGTGTCATCGTTAATATCACCTTACAAGTTTCAGTTTCAAAATTTGATTTTCTGAAAATCATAAACTGTTTCATTTGTTGATATTCTGTGTATTGGTTTGCTTTCAGTTTAGACGTTTTAATTAGTTTTATTGGCATTGTCAGTTTTTATTTCAATTTTGTGAGTTACCTTTTCAACCTGGAGCATGTATTTGCCACATCTCTGTTGATCATTCAAATTGTCGTCGTCCCTTTTTATTATAAAGTTTAATTTTTAAGGTTTTGGTCGACTTGTTTTCTCAACAGTGCTTTTAATTGTTTCATATTCCGACACAATTTATTATTATTACACCACATTGCTAACATTTCAGTTTGTAAAAATGTATTGATCATGGAAAACTAACTATATTTTATTAGTTTTACACATTTATATAGTACACCACCACCATGTGAATATTGTTTGTGTTCACTAATTATTTATTATTACCTGGATAAACTCCTATTCATCTTAGCGCATATAAGGTCTTGGAAATATTTTTTTCCGGAAATCCTGTGACCAATTTGAGTATTGGAAATATGGGTTTTGGAATTTATATTAGAATAAGAATGGCAGAATGTTCCATTTGCTTATGAGGGTTTTCCTTTTAAGATGAATAAGCCAAAGTTGGTTTATCCAGGTAAGTGGTCCTACCAATTAATATCATTTTGGTGGTGGAAGATTTTTAGGTATTTTTGTTATTAATTCCTCAATACATACAAGGTCATATTAATGTAAATAATGAATGTTTATATCTGAATAAAAATAAAATAAACATTTTAACATTATTTTGCATTTCTTCCCACATGTTAATTTTCTTGGATTACCAATCAGAAATTTGTAAGTGGAAATTTTGTACATAATAATTTTTAAATTTCTTTCAAATTATATTTCCCCATTTCATTCTATCTACTGACCTTTTAGTATAAACCATACATTTTAATATTTGTTCTTACATTCAGAACTAACAACATTATTAACATTTATCATGCATAAAGATGGATAAATAATTAACTTTTTACTGTTATTTTATCAATAATAATATACCTTTTATAATTACTAATCCATTTTACAAAGTTAATATTTACATTTTTTTTCAATTTAAATTGGCCTAAATAAATTTTTTTAATCATTAAAAGATTGAAACATTTGAAGCATTTAAAATTCATTTTATTTTCATTTTTATACTAATTATATAAAAAAGTGCAAATTTGTACATTATCAAATTTTCAAATAAGTCCGAAAGCAATGTCTAATGCAGCTTGTAATAAAACTAAAATGTGATTTCAAATTGCTATAAAGCTATTAAATAAAAATCACAATTTTGACAACTGCAAATAAATTGCAAGAAAAGGAATAAAAAAATAAAATAATTGTTTTGCTCTAATTTTCTATATCCTTAAAAAAAAGAAGAGCTAATTTTGCATTTTAAAGAATTTTTCGAAAGTACTAAATTGATGAAATTTTGCTGGAAAATAAATGAAAACAAGGCAAATTGCTTGTAATTCTAATTCTCATAATTATTTTCTTGTTGCTAATTTTGATAATAATTTTCTTTCGTTCCGGTTTTGTTCCGTTCGACTGGAATTGTGTTTCCATGGTGAGTAATCAATTGTTAGTTAGAATGTTTATCACAAAAAGTTTTGTCAATTTTAAAATAGTGTTTGTGATTATTGTAATTTTCACATTTTATTTGTAGGCTCTTTTCACTGCACCTTTTATACATTTTTTTTCACCTTTTCCATGAGTTGTCATATTACAGAATTTTATTTTAACATCTTTCGTCTTTTTATGGACGAACTGTTTAATGAAGTGGTTGTAGTAAAGTTGTTTTAATTTTCTTGTTCGACCTTCTCCCCTTTATATGACCTCCTTTCCCCTTATTTTTGCATCTTTGTTTTGTGATTAACATCTACAGAGTAGAGGTGTTATTCTACTAATTGCTTTCTTACTGTGGTGATGGCAGGCTGTGTTTTGTATTTTTACTTTAAAAAATCACAGCTTTTGCAAGTTTATCCCCTCCTCTCTCCTTCCTGATAATAACTTTTTTTTATTGTGTTTTCACACTACTGTCAAATTGATTAGGCATACACTTGAATTTTAGAGATACATGATTAACTAATGTTTTAGTGTTATATCCAAAACGTAATTAAATATTGACAAAATGAGAAAGTAATTTGTTCAAAGATAAGTATTCCTTATTAAGACATTGTTGTTTTATCACGGTAAGTATTCATGTTGTGTTGAACATGGATAGTAATTTATTCATTTTTTTTTCTGTTCCATTGATTTTTATTTATTACATTTTCAATTTGCATTTTAATGTTCAATACGTTGACGACAGTTAGCTTGTGTCCTATGTTGGTATCCTAATTGTACATACAGCATAACAGTAAATTGATTGAGACTGATTTAGTGGAGAGCTGGGTGTGTGGGGGTTGAGGATCTTGGCGAATGTAGCGTTGGTGGGAAAACACTGAAAGCATAATTGTCATATCGTAGACTAAAATTGTTTTGTCTTACAAATACAGTAATTCTAAATATCTTTTGTCTCACATTATTTCCCTTTATATACAATCAAAATCTGATCTGCACAGACAAGATCTAATAAGATCAAAACAGTACTGTCTGCAGATTGTATATCTACATGTCATATATATATATACCATTTCATTTCATACATTGTATCCACATACATTTAATATTGGTGGTATATCATTCAGCATAAACAAATTAGTTAATGTGAATTTATTCATGGAGTTGCATAAGCCACTATGAAGCTGGATTATAATGACCTGCCCAGATTAATATAAGATACTAAACTCATGCATGCCTGAGCAGATTGGCATGTTGTTTTGCATAAACAAGTTGGCAAACTAAGCTTTTACTTGGTGAATGGATTAACATACACCTTGCACCGTGTCTGAACACAGCCTATGATAATAGTAGTCATGGTGGGAACACAACCTATGATAATAGTAGTCATGGTGGGAACACAACCTATGATAATATTGGTAGACTGGTATGAACACAACCTATGGTGTGAACACAACCTATGATAATAGTAGACATTACTGAGTATGGTATAATAAATAATAATAATAACTTCTACCTTATTTGGTCCTCTAATTAACCAAACCTTGTGAAACCCTCTTGTAAGTTTATCACCAGTTACTTCAATTGTTTTTTTAAGGAGAATTTGCCTAAAAGATGGAAATTTAAGTTAATGATGACAATATGCAAATCAACAATCATTGATAAATAATTGCTAATTTTCCGGAAATTGATTTTATCTTTTTATTGTTATTCTCAAAAGTTATCTGTCAAGTGATTGACTTCTTGTCTAGGTGAACAGGATGTGATGTCACAGCAGAGGCAACATGGACAAATTTTGATTTAACATTATTGATAATTATTTGTTGTCTTTATGTTTATACAGGATGAACCAAAGGAGGACTTTAGTCATTTACAACCAACACAACAAAAGAAGAAACTGCAGGAGAAAATTGATGAACTAAATGCTAAAATTGACAAAGAACAGAAAGAAAGGTTGTCCTTTTAACATATTAATAATAGTAAATTAAACCAACCAACTGGAGCAGGTTTCCAGCTGGAGCAACACTCTTTAAGAGCTGTAGTTTGGTGCCTTTTAATCCAATCCCAGTCTAGGCTTCATTTCTGACCTAGTATTAGAGTTGTAACATATGACTGTTTCTACTCCATTCCCTAAGCCTAATGACTTAGTTGTTATGCATGATATATTTTACACCCTGCAATTGGCAAGTTGTTTGCTGTTGGAATGTGTATGAATACAAAATTGAAATCTCTCTTCTCTAATTTGGAACAGGCTGGGTGAAACCAGTGCTCTCCATTTATTGCGATAGTCTTTTGTATTCTGAGGGATCAAATTTAAATGAATGATCTATCATGCCAATGATACCAAATGACTTTTAAATTAATTTCAACATTTGTATTTGTGTATCACCTCACCAGAGAGGGGCTACTCAAAATGCGAGACGTGTACATGAAGAATTCCTCGCTTGGTGACCCAACATCCGTGGACGGCCAGCTTCAACAGATTGGAAAGAGAATGGATGATTATCGATTGGAACTACAGAAATATCAGGTAAAATCTTGGCTTCTTTAGTTCATCAAGCTCAGAGAGACTTATATGTGGATTAAAAATAGTATTGCAATAAGCAGGGTGAAGGATCAAAGGTCAAAGGAATGGAGGGTGGGGGTCTACCCATACACATTTATTATCTACCATAGTAAAGTACACATTTGAGGATCAACTTTAAATATGGTAGTACTGTAATAATATTTTGAACATTTTAGTTCTGGTATTTACAATACTTATTGATATTTATATAATATGTTTATAAATCATTGGAATTATGAGATTTTTTTAGGGCAAGACTGTTTCTTAATCAGCGGTACATTTTCACTGAAATCTGTAGCTTTTCTTCCAAAGAAATAAAAAGTGATGATGTAATGTTAGTAGGTATTAAAAACATGAAGACAGCGGCAAGGGACAACTTAAAATATGATTTAATTAATCTATTTATGTTAGACAATAGGTCTTTTGTTATTTAAACTTTGACCCTTGGCTTGTGCTACTTAATTAGTTGTTGTTTTATATTTTATTCATTGGACTTGATAATGACCCCATGATGGAGTCGAAACGTCGTTCTCTTTTAAGCGTTATTTTTATATTATGTATTTACAATAAACGTACTCTCATTCGTAATCTATTTCAGTTTCATAAAACAGAGAGTGTTATTAAATAGTTTTAATTAGTATGGTATTAGAGTCTTTCATTATTATCAAATGCTAGTTTGTTTAATAGGAGCATAATTATCATTTTAAATCATTGCCAACATTTTTGCTGTTGGTGCTAATACAATTGCTGTTCATTGCTGGCAATCCATCCACTATCTTTTATACCACCATTGTCAGTATCACTACCATCATCTAATCATAATTATAGAAAAAATTAAAAATGAATATTGGAATATGCCAGATAGTAACATGTGACAAAAAATACCTTATTATTATTTCACATCTTAAGCTCTATCTACACTATCAAACTATTTTGATAAAATATGGTAGTGATATGACATCATCATATGGGCACATCACATTTGTTTGGTAACATAAAGTTTGATAGTGTGGACAGAGCTTAAAGCAATACATCTTTTTTTTAATTGTTTCCTTCAAAGAGACGCTCATGGTGCCATGACCCATCACATGCAAGTGAACATTATTATTTTATTTAATGTTATTATTTATATTGGTAGTAATTTGGCTGTTTTTTGGTTATTTTATTAGAGACATTTTAAGTGGTATTTAATGTATTTAAGGATTAATACTAATATTGTCCATGTATTCTTGTTATTTGTTTCTATGGTTACAATATATAGCTTGTTTTATCATTTATCATAACGCCTGTTTTCATATTTTTCATATACATATATTTTCATATTTTTGTTCTGCATTTTGATCCTTTTAAATAAAATACTAGTTCTATGTAATACTTGCATAGTAATTTTATGGGTTTTAAAAAATGTATTATATTACTTGCGAAATATCATCTCAGTCGTAAACTAAAATAACTTTCAATAAGAAGAAATTAAATTTAAAACATTTTAAACTTGTTTTGTCAACATCAGATTCAAAGTACCATCTTATTGGTGTGTTTTAATTGGCCATGTTTTGGTTGCTATGGAGGTCAAAGGGCAACATCCCATGTGAGCAGAGATAATATTTATTGAATATTTTTTTCAAATGTTCATGCCCTTCTTTCCATACCTCTAGAAATATGTGGGTAATGCACCTTATAGCAATAGTAGTAATCGCAACGTAAGTATCATTTTCAGGTACTTTCAATGGTAGTATGCATCACCACATACTACGAAGCAGTCAAGCATTACAAACAAATGTTTACAAACCAATGAGGAGGATGATAACTTTCAGAATTTGGCATTTTATAAAAATAAGTAAAGTTCTATCTACACTATCAAACTTTATGTGACATCAAAATGTGATGTGTGTGCCCATATATGGACATGATGATGTCATAAAAACTACCATATTTGGGAACATCACACTTTTTTGTCATAAAGTTTGAGCATTAAAATCTCAATTCAGTTTTACTGTGAAGGTGATTGTAATAAATATACCAATATATTATGAATAGTGATCATATATATATATATAGGCTTTGTCTATATTGTAGTATGTGGTGCCATGCTCAGTCCAGCCTATAAACCATGTGTGCTGCATGTTCATTTTACTGCATGCTTTTGGAGTTTAAGTTTGCATGTGTGCTTTACATTCTTATTTGCTATGAGAATGGCTTGTTTTTCCAATTTTCATTTTTTCCCCCTTTCATTTGTCATTTTTTCTAAAGCTCTGTCTACACTATTAAACTTTATGTGACAAAAAAATATGATGTGCCCATATATGGACACGATGATTTCATATCACTACCATATTTGGGCACATCACACTTTTTTGGTCAAAATAGTTTGATAGTGTAGACAGAGTGTTATGTTTGTTGTTTTTTTCTTCATAAAATCTTTTGAAAAGCTGATAGCTTCGGATTTGATAATACTTATTTCATTTTAGTTTCTAATAATATCAAGCAAGAGTTCAACTTTAAATAATTTGTTTAGGTTTTCATATTAGAGCTAGTTTGTTTTAATGACTAACAATATTATTCACACAGTTAGAATTTAGTTGATGCATAGAATATAATTATATCTTGTCTACAAGTAACTTAACTTATATAGCCATTAATTTCTAATTAAAGAATAGGAAAATTTCTAGTGCGAAATGCAATAACTCATTGCTGTATATAAATAAACTGAATTGCTTTGAATAGCAACAAAATTATCACAAAATATTTGAATTGTATTTTAAATTTAATTATATTGTATTAACAGCTAATCTTTTAAACAAATTTGTTGAAGCATTGCAGTACAAATGTGAGCGTTAATGTTAATTTAAATTCAACTGTCTGCTTCATAACACTATGTTCATATCAGTTTGTACTTGAATGTTGTCAATGCATTAAGATGGTATTATCTAAAGCTTGGTTCCCACGATGCATTGTCAATTGAAAATTGACCAATCACAAGAGACAGTTCGGATGATCCATCACGACGTGATTGGTCAATTTGCGGTGCATTTACATCCTTGCATCTATGGGAGGACCTAGCTTAAAGCTGGTCAGAGTGACATGCTGGTATACACTAACAATGTTGATGCGTTTCACATAGCTTTTGCTAATCAACTGTTTGTTCAGATCAAATTGTGTATATTACATAATTATGCTACAGTACATTTTCACCTGGCTTAATATACGTTGTTTGGCAGCATAGGTGTGAAATGAGGTCTAACATGATGATGGCTTAATGTGAATCTCTGGTTTTGCAAAAGTGTGAACATGCGCTTAATCTACTTTTTATTCTAACAGGATCTCAAGCTTGCATGCATGAACGCCTTTGAATAAAAATGCGCAAAATTGAACACTTAAAAGAAAAATTGTATAATTGAGTCAAATTATAGTACCACAATCATGATGACACACAAATGAGATTTAAGTGTGATATTTATTTCATAAAAGGATAACATTTAAATTTGTTGACAGCAAAAAGCTTCAGGTTGTAACTCATTTGTCCCATTGATGTTTGGTCACCAGTTTAGTATTCTGTCATTTTTATGATTTAATACCAGAATTGTGTTCATTTGTTATAATTGTCATTTATTTATTTATTGTTATACATAACAAAACATTTCAACAACGTTATCACTAATACATGTATACAGTCATTTTGTTGTGTTGTTTGTAGTATTTAGATGAGTGTGTTCTTCATTATATTCTTTTAATATAATCATAGGCATTATATTGAACAAAATTTGAAGGGAAATAGATGGGAAGGGTGAATAGACGGGAAGGGTGAATAGACGGAAAGGGTGAATAGACGGAAAGGGTGAATAGACGGAAAGGGTGAATAGACGGAAAGAGTGAATAGACGGAAAGGGTGAATAGAAGGATGGGTGAATTGAAGGGAAGGGTGAATAGATGGGAATGGTGAATAGACGGGGACGGGAAATAGGTGGGATGGGTGAATTAGACGGGAAGAGTGAATAGATGGGAAGGATGAATAGATGGGAAGGATGAATAGACGGGAAGGGTGAATAGAGAGAAGGGTGAATAGACAGGAAAAGAAATAGATAGAAAGGGTGAATAGACGAGGAGGGAAAATAGGTGGGAAGGGTGAATAGATGGAAAGGGTGAATAGATGACAAGGGTGAATAGATGGCAAGAGTGAATAGACCGGAAGGGATAATACACAATAAATGGGAATATAGATAACTGAAGCTCATAGTTACCCTCTTTATTTGGGATTCATGGTACATCATCATTCACTATAGCCCAGTCAAATCCAATCACCTTCAATTTTGTTGTTTGTTTGTTTACTCAAATAAAGTATGCATATATGTGAGCAAACAAAGCCTGTGAAAAAAATTAAACACTGATTAATGATATAATGCAATACTAAATGTGCATTAATACCACAAAAAAAAAATTGGTGGGCCCAGAAAATGTATTTACTGTCTATATTATAAAAAAGAATTGTTATCTTAATTCTAAGTCAAAATAAACATTTATTTGGTGACGTTGATAGTTTTAAATGTTGGTATTTATTTTTATTTTTCTACAGTCGTTTATGGACAAGGCAGAAGGCAAACCTGTGTCTACAAGTGGCAAAAGTCAAACACTTCCGAAGGAACAAGTTAACAGCCCCAGCCAAAACGCAAGTACACCACCACCCCCAGATTTTACAATCCCAGCACCACCCCCTATTGATGGGCTTAGCACCTCCAGTACTCAGTCTCTGCCAAATGCATCATCACCAGCAAACTCTACATTTGATGACAGTAGACATAGGTAGGTATCTGATTCAGTCAGCTATCTTAAGCTCTGTCTACACTATCAAATTTTATGTGACAAAAAATGTGATGTGCCCATATATTGACATGATGATGTCATATCACTACCATATTTGGGCACATCACACTTTTTTGTTGTTAAACTAGTTTGATAGTGTAAACAGAGCTTAAGCTTACCATTCCAGGTATCTATTCAAACATTCATCAACCACAAAACATATGTATCCTTTCTTGAATATACACAGTCCACTTTCCCAATACTAGACATTTTCCTGATACCAGACATATTAGGCCAGTCCAAAGGTGTCCAGTATAAGAGTGACCAAAACATACACTTGTCTTTCAGCATTGGTCAGCTGCGGCCAGAGAGCACATTTGATGAGGACTTTGGTGACGAGGTTGTCTTATGTACATGTATTGCTCTATATTCCTTTGATGGTAATTATACAACTTTATTCATAACTCTATCCAATGTCATACCTGAGTAGCCTCAGTTAGACAATATGTTGTTATCGTGTGGCTGAGCAGTTATTGTAGGGGTATTACAAACTATAGCTATAATATCGGTACAGGTTGAAGGCTTTCCTCAATCATATTTTTAGACTTCTCGGAGGAGGTCTAGTGTACACAATAGCATGTGTGCACTTTTAAAGACTCCATTTCTCTTTTGAAGATGTACATCTTCAAAAGATTAATGGAGTTATTCTGGTGTACTGATCCATTCTAGCCCCTGTTTTTTTGAGAGACGAACAAGCACCATTTGACAATTAAAAAAGGTGATGTTAAATCCTACTATTTTGAAATAAGATTTTTTTTTTCTCTCAGCCACGGAAGGGTCATCGCTAAGTTTGCAAGCAGACGATACATATGATGTTATGGAGTATGACAGCGGAGATGGTTGGACTCGTGTGCGCAAGGGCAGTGAAGAGGGCTATGTTCCTACTTCATACATACAAATAGATAATTAAACAATAAATGATATGATAAGTGCATAAAGCTCTGTCTACACTATCAAACTTTATGTGAAAAAATGTGGTGTGCCCATATATGGATATGGTGACGTCATATAACTACCATATTTGGGAATATCACTACCATATTTGGGCACATCACACTTTTTTTGTGAAACTAGTGTAATAGTTTAGACAGAGCTTAATGTATGACTGGTCAGCGCCAGGCCACATTCAATTTGATGCGGTTAAAATAATTGTGTTTAGTTTTATCTCTTCTTCAACATATTTTTTGAGCTACTAAATAATTTGCCTATTTTCTATTGGTTGTTATTACAATTTCAATCGTTTGATTTTATACTAAATATTAGGAAAGCCGCAATATCTACACGCTGTCTCAAATTTAAATATGTTGGTGCCTAAACCGAAAAAAGACATAACTTATAAATTGTACCATTTAAATGTTCTCTGGTAACCTAACAAATATTTACAATATAAATTAAAATCATAAAGCTCTTCCTACACTATCAAACTTTATGTGAAAAAATGTGATGTACCCATATATAGACATGATGATGTCATATCGCTACTATATTTAGGCATAGCACCACCATATTTGGACACATCACACTTTTTTTGTCAGACGGAAATGGGGCTGAATCATAATGGCTATACAAATAAAAATAGGCAAAATGCAAAAAAACGATAAAGTAAAACAGCCAGTCTATTAAAGAAATATATAAAAATATGTATGTATTTATGAGTTAGTATGATATTTCTGGTGTTTTTTTAGTATCTATCTAATGTATGCAATTATTATTTTATTAGAAAAATGTTTTGGGATTTTCATGATTCAGACTACAAACCCAGTAGAATGGAATACATTTCAGATTTAAACAAATTTGCCAAAATAATGTAAAATTACAAAATCATATATTATTTCATATAAGTTTAATTAATATAGATATATCTTAAGCTCTGTCTACACTATCAAATTTTATGTGACAAAAAAATGTGATGTGCCCATATATGGACATGATGATGTCATATCACCACCATATTTGGACACATCACACTTTTTTTGTCAAACTAGTTTGATAATGTAGACAGAGATTAAGAAGCTCACTAGTTAGGCGAGATGATTCCAATTACAATATTTTTGTACATAAAAACATTTTTATCAGCATGTATTATCTACAGTGCTGAATGAACCAACCCAAATGTTGTAAAATGTCATATTTCCCAATAAAATGTAAGCATTTATGTCTAAAAGTCCTTATTAGGATTAGAAATATAATATATTGAAATATGTTTTTATTTTTAAAGTACACAGCGAAATGTTTGCAGCGTTAATCATTACTGTTAGTTGAGTTCTTCCATTGGTGTGTGTACATACAAAAAAAAAAGGTTTGATAAGCAAAGCAGCATTAGAAAATTGCATAGCGTTCTTAACACCCTAGTTACTGAAGTTAAAAACTAATTATGCCCTTATAAACAATATAAATCACATGCAGATTTATAATATGCGAATAGTAGAGTGGTTATCACATTAAATTAAATAATATTATTTTTACAGTGTTAATACATTTTTCATCATTATAATATTAATGTAAAGAATGACAAGCAATTTTTATAAATAATAAATGATGTAGTTAGAGCCTATGTATTAAACAAAATACCACACATAAAATGTTATAGCAAGCGTTTGATAATGATTTCATTCCTGAAAGGTGCTGATTGGTGAAACAGGTGCCCAGGATTTAATGTATGCAAATGATGATTTATGCATGTTAAAATGCATTTACATAAATTTTAATTTCATTTTAGATTCCACCTAGATTTTATTAAAATAGATATTTTGTCTAATTTATTATCTTAAAATTTGATTTGGACAATTAAATACTGTACTGAAAACTAAATTAACGATAGAAATAATTTAAAATTATTATTTTATAACCATATTATAATTTATATTTTATTTTCAAATACCATTGATTATGGCAACAATTTAGTTGTTTAACCCGATTATACAAAAGTCTAAATATAATTCACTTTACAAATATTATTCACTTTTAATACAATTTTGGATATTCCTTAAAATCACAGAATAGTCTGAATTTATCCATAATTACTGTATAGTGTGGTTCCTATTAACCCCTTATTTTGCATCTATAAACTGTACAAAAAAGCACAATGGATTCAGGACAACCCACTTAATCCTTACACGGAAAAAATTAGGATTTGGGTTCTTTTTTGAGACAAAATGTCTTGAAAAACACTTCAAATTTTCAAGAAGTTCTACCAAGCCATTAAAAGACAAACATGATTCGAACATACACCATGTACTTCTATTCATACTATAAATCGGCAAAATAAAAGTTACTGACCACAACCGGTATAATTTATATTAGTTCATCTATAAGGTATACTGCCATTATGTTTTTGTATGGAACTAGCTGCATACAATAGAAATTGTTGATACGTTTCTTTTTGTCAAATTATATACCTGTCTTTCATTTAATATCTAAAATCCTTTTGTTCCAATTTCAACTTTTATGAAAGCATGATTGATGTTTATAAATAGATATTAATATCACAATTATTACATAGTTATTTAGTGGTATGTTACAAGATTTTATGAATAATTGAAGTACATCAATTATTAAACACGAGTTCTGTGAATTTGAATGTTAATTTTTTTCTTCTTTTTTTTACAATGTTTTGTACGAAATGTATTTATAATTAAGATAATGTATTACGTAGCCACCTGTTAGATCTTTATGTTAATCAATGTAGATGGATTATCTGATAACAGTCCGCATCATTCATAAATCATTTTATATATTAAAAGAATTTCTTTTTTCATAACAATAAATTAAATAATGATTGTTATAATGTAAAATACTCTCAGTATATAAAGTTCGTCTACAATACAATATTGACACATATAATATGGTATACTAATATTAGTATACAAGGCATAGTAAGCCTTAAAGTAAGAGTTGGGTATAGTTGATAATGTACTATAGTTATACTTGAACCAGTATGAGAGATAGCAGGCTACTATTGTCAATGGTGTGTAAATATACATTTTATTATTTACAAGCAAATTTATCTAGTTTGTATTTTGTTCATAGTGCGACTTGTTATAATAATAGTGTCTCGTTTTCCACAAGTTTGTTTAAAAACAGTGTAATTACCATATATGGCCAAGTTAATGCTTACTTTTGGTAAATCGGAGTATAACCCCATCCCCTAATTTTCACCAAATTGTTTACCCATACCCTACACATTAATATTTGAGATGATATAAAATCCATCGGAATATTAAAATAAAAATTCAATCTTCATCCTCAAAATAACACTGGAGCTAAAAGAATGTTTTAGTCGTCATTAAATATTTGTGATTTTATTCTTATTTTCTAACTTCAACATAATATACAATGTAGCAAAAAGACAAGCTATTTTAGGAGAGTTATATACACTTTCAAACTACAGTAGGTCTACATAAAGTTGCTACTTTTTAACTGCTGAAATACATACATTACTTTTCATTTGAACAGTCCTATATGGGATAAAACATAGAATCAGAATTTACCATTGGACCCCACAGTCGTACTACAAATTATTAAGTGTCAAAACCTCAAACATATATTATGATTATCTAATTATATAGCATTTAGTATGCATATTAATACTGTATCTTGCAGGTCTGTTAAACTTAGTTCCCACTATGATGCTAAGAAAAATCGACAGTTTGGATAATCCATTGCTTGTGATTGGTCAAATTACTTGCATTGCGCTTACGTTTACATCATGGTGGGAAACAAGTTTAGCCTCTTGTTCAATAGTTGAATTAAATAAAGGCAATTTTTTCTCATTTGGGAAGGGAAGTGGTTTAAATCATAGATCCCAACCTTTTAGGAAACCAAAATCTCTTTGAAACATTGTGACAATCATGAAATTAAAGGTGGATAAATACAATAATAAAGTGTGCTCAATTTTCAATAATAAATGTATTGATAAATGTAATGGCATATAAAATAGTTGAGATACAGGTTAGTGCGAGTGTGATGTTGGTAGTAAAATTGTCCATCTTCGAAATCAAGGAATTTGATCCATTGCAAATGACAATATAATTTTTCAATTTAAAATATCAATTTCGTTTCTTTTACGATATACATTATACTCTGGAATCATTTATAACAAGATTTGCTGGTCGATTTGCTTTATATAAACCACCAAAATCTCAGGTAGATTAAGAATGTCACTACAATGCTCGTTACGGCAGCAATTTTCGCATTTCGGGATCGAAGATTCAGGTTTTTTGCGTCTCTCTTGTACTTCTCTGAATTGTAAACTAAATTACTTGCTTTTTCATCCAAGTCTAAAAAGTAAAAAGAAAACGCATTTTATTTGTGCAAAATGTTAAACTTATTGACTTGCTTTACTTCTTGCTTATAATGTACTTGTCAATTGTATGACCCACTATACGACTCCTGGGAGAGGTGCGTCATTTGTCCGATGTGTGTCACACCTTATGAATACCATGACACACCCCTGCGTCAAAAAAGTGACCATGACACACCCATTTTGAGGAACAATGATTGAAACAACATTGATATTGTGTGTGGTAAAGTGACGCGACATTGACACACCATGATTGCACAATACTTAAAGTAAAGTTACACCAGTAAAACTGGTATACTATGCACACTTACCTGAGATTGCAATACCTCTCTGCATGACGTCATCAATATTTTGGACCATAATTCTTTGAACATCATGTAACTCTGACTTGATTCCTGTTAAATGTCTTCTTTGTCTGCTGTCTACGTACGTTTTCTTAGCTTTTGATAAATATGTGTCTGAAATTAAAATGTTTTTGTATACAAATAATTATGTATATGTAAGTATCACTATCAAAGTCAATTTTTATTTTACACATAATCTCTGGAATTGGCAACTTACCAAATTCAATGAACGGGTACGGTCTAGAGACTGTTGCCACCCGCCGGCCATATTTTGAAGCAAATTCTTGTTGGATGTCCTCTAAATATTGAAATGCTAAATTCATTTTAAAGGATTTTTCACATAATGCCAAAAAGCAAACACCATCTTGTATAATATAGCTGAAATATAAGAAAATATAGTGGTTATTAAAACTATTTAATTTCATATTTATTTCTGAATTCACATCTATAGGTGACATACAAATACTACTAGTACAAAAACAAGTTCAGTATTTTGCAAAATTATATTTTTCATTAAATCAGTTTTATGCCTGTAATATGCTCACACATATAAGCAAGATGCTGTACTTAAAAAGATAATCTTACAGATGGAGTTCATTCGGTTGTGGCAATATATATTTTTAGTTTTTTTATTTGTCTAGTCAAATGGTCACATCTGAGAGCACCTGAACTATGTACTAGCCAGTTTAAATTGTAGTTATGCAGGTTTTGTCTTTATTTCGTTTACGGAGTAGTTTAACATTTAACATCATTTCTATGAAGTTTCCTTTGGACTTTGAGCATTTTAGTAGATGTGCGCTAATAAATCTTATAATAAATTACAAAATCTTAACTTATTTTCAATGATTACATTAATTAATTTATTAAAGACAACATCTATTAGTTTCCTTACTGAAATATGTATGGCTCAGTTGCTATGCTTAATTTAGGTGGTGAAGATTGATTCATCTTAGAAAACAGAAGCTTTGCTTGTTTTTGATATTCAGATAAACTTCTTCCTATCTGTAAAAAAATAAATCAAAATTTATATTAAAGCAAAATTCCTTACAATACTTGTCTTAATATAAAAAACAACTACTAGTGTACCGTACATAAAAATAAGGTTAAAACGCAATTAATTTATCAGTCATGAGTATTAATAAAGACAGCCTAACCCTGGCCTTGTATTGAACGCAATAAAACTGATGGTGAGTAAAGTCAATAATATTCATCAAAATCACACAAAATATGAGAAGTTGATTTCATTGCTAAAGGTAAGAATTGCAACCCAAATAAAACAGGACCAATTTTAAAATATCTGTCACCGACTTTATGTGTTCATCCGGTTCTCACCTGCTCATCCTCCTGCATGGACGCTACTAGTGGAAGTCCATCAGCCACTCTAGCAATGAAAGTTGACAATATCATTTTTTGCTCTTTCTGTTTCTTTCAAACCTGCAAAGAATTAGATATTCAAAAAACTATTTAATATAAATTAATTATCTTATTTTAAAATTCAACATTGATTATATCTGACTAGTCTAGGCCTGTACATAATTACTGATAACTATTTACAACAACAATTTTAATCTGCACTTATGAAACTTTGTATTGTAATGTATTATCTAGGCTAGGCCTAGATAGGCTTAGCCTCATATATTTTCGCTTGCAGAGATGGGGGAAGAAGCGTAAACTTGCTGACAAACTCTCGCTCAGCAGACGGGACGGAGTTACCGTGCATCACGCTAAAACAAAACTGATTGTTAACTTGGTTACTGACTTTTTCCTTGGTAAATTGCAATCAACTGAAAGTATAAAATATACTAAATCTTCTGTAGACGAAACAACAATTGTTACCGAGCAGTGTTTTCTGGTCGTTTATCAATAATAAATACAGTAATAACCTTATGTTTAGAGCTGACGTGGATTGGAAAACACATCGTAAAGTTCATTCAGATCACACGCTTCATTAATCATGACCCGGAAGTAGATAAACGGCTGTTCCTGCAATTCAACTCGCCCACCCCACCCCTCCGATCAATATGAATTTTCGGAAACTCCGTACTTTTTATTTATAAACAAAGATTTTTTTTTATTATAATCATTTCAACCATAACCCGTTCAATAATATAAACCGATCTGATATGATATGATATGATTTGATATTAAACACATCTTATGTTAAGATAAAAATAAAGTAAAACTCTCTCTGATCCGTTACCCCATAATAAAATGCTTTCCTTACCCAATTTAAACAAATTAAATATGCCTAATTCGGTTTTTTTACGATGACGTAGTTTTTATCTGAAAAATATGCCTGGATTGGGGTATTTTGGAAGGCAACATTGCTTTGTATATAAGATTGTCCCCCAAAAACACGAAGACTAATTTAAAAAAAGAAGACTTTGAATAGGCAATTAATTATGTTAGAAATAAGGAAATTAAAAAAAATAATGTTTTCACTTATAAAAAGACAAAAATAAACGGTTAAATTCAACCGAAACAGTCAATCTGTCTATATTTTTGATCTGTCTATTTTTTGAGTTAAATCAGAAGTAAAGAATAACTATTATTCTTTACTCGATAGTTAAATTATAGTGTGTCGAATCAATAAATAAATTTTGCATCGATACCTCCATGGAGGTATAAAATTAGATTTCTATTTTTATACCTCCATGCTTCAACAAAGTGAATAACTCATATCATGTGAAATTAAATAATAAATGGCATATTCAACAAATACATTTAAAAAATGTTTTCAAGGGGACAATATCATCATGAAAATATATTTATAACATTCCTGTTGAATATAATCAATATTGACTCATGGAGGTATTTATACCTTCATGATTGACTTGCCACTGACTCTATGGAAATTATAAACATAATTTCTGAAATTTTCTCATAAACTTTAAAAAAAAATTGAATTCCGGGTTCATCACGCTTGATTGAGCATAGGCGACAAGTTTATAATCTCAAGCGCATGCGTATAATACCACGTCGACTATTACTACCACGGTGCAAAATATACTGATAAATTCCGTTTTGTATACCTATTTACTATCATGGATTTATCTGTAATGTAAAAGCTTTTTTATAAAGGTAATGATAAGATAAGGTTTTCGAAATATTAGAGTTGTGGTTTATTCACTTATATACAAAATATGGTAACTGTAACTTTAGAAAATCCACTCTGTTTACGTTCATGACAAACGGCTGGTTTAGGTTTTAGGCCTAACTACTAGGCCTACTAGTAGTAGGCCTAATTTTCACAACAGATGCTAAAAGAGGCTACTATCCCTGATAAAGGTCTTTTGTGTCAGCCTACCTTTATAACACGAAGTACAGTATCTGGCCATATAACATAGCGGTACTGTAGAACATATAATGTAATACCAGGCCTATTAATATTAGTAGTAATGTATAATTCTTTTAGTACAAAATTATTGTTTAATGTTTGTTTTTTTTGTATTTTTAATTTGTATAATTTTTTTACAGCAGGATAATGGGAATGGTGGGCCAGGCCCAGTCCCTTTCTAAAACAAACGTCATTATTATTTAACTTTCACAAACCATTAATTGCTAGTTTCGTTCATTTGTGGACTCTTTGTGAATATCGAGAAAAGATTATTTTATCAATCATGTTTACATTTGTTTTTTTATTTTTAAATTAATAATAATGTTATTTAACACATAAGATACTAGCATACAATCCTTTGTAGACTCCAGGCTTCACATTCAAGATATTAAATCTGCACAACAGTGTTCTGTTGCCAATTTATCCTGTAACAGATGTTGAATAGAATTTATGATAAATCCTCATTGTTATTTAAATTAAAGAATAAATTTAATTGAGATAGTCCTAACTAAAACATAGTTCATGACATGAAATCAAAAAGTTATTTCATACTGTACAAAAGTGAATGATGATCTTTCCATTATTATATACAGATGGCTCCCAAACTTATTGATTTCAATGTATTAAACTGTTGAGTGAGTGTTAAGCTCTGTCTACACTATCAGTTATCAAACTAGTTTGACAAAAAAGTGTGCCCAAATATGGTAGTGATATGCCCAAATATGGTAGTGATATGCCCAAATATGGTAGTGATATGACATTACCGTGTTCATATATGGGCTTTATGAAACTGTACAACATTGTCCCTGTTTTCATCATTTTAGCTAAACTAATAATACACCTCAACTCAATCATGGTAACCACTGTATTTTTCATTTCAGTTAAAAAAAGTTTCTACTGAATGACGTTTATTTGGTGTTGAGGTTAATTTATTGTGAGTATCATGTCTGGCAATGACGGAGATCAACAACAACAACAACAACAAAATGCTAATGGAGCCGCCTCATATTTTAATAATGGTAAGATTTAAATTCTATTAAATCAATATGTATCCAGCACTGAACAAGTATATTGATAAGTTTAAACTGTTGCTGTATAATCTATTTGTTGTTTAAAAATCTTTTTTGATCTTTAAACATACTCTGTCCATAGAGGTATGCTTTGTCACTGTGTATTTTAGTGATTAACAATTGTTATTAAAAATCATTAACTTGTGTATTCTTATTCAGGAGCTCAAGATTTTATACCATCTGATGACCCTGGCTGGCAACAACCCGACCTAGTTGCTCCTGGCAACGTGGGTAATAACCAACAATTAGGATACCACAACCCAGGTGATTATACGGGTGGTGGTGCCTCTTACCAGCAGCCAGTATTCTACAACCCAGAAGACCTGAAGAACGCACAACAAACAGGACAGGAACAATATCAGGGACACGCCCAGTACAATAATCAACTACAATGGAATTACGCTGCTCATGCAGATCCTAATGTTCAATGGAACAACCAGGATGTACCGAACGTAGCAGGTAATTTAGCGCTGCAAGACCACCACTTTGGACC
The DNA here is from genome assembly GCF_964355755.1 of Antedon mediterranea. NCBI lineage: Eukaryota > Metazoa > Echinodermata > Crinoidea > Comatulida > Antedonidae > Antedon > Antedon mediterranea. The sequence continues at coordinate 29,248,945 of NC_092673.1, read as the reverse complement.
TTGTCATATATTTTACCCGCAGAATAATGACTTTGGCAACCCACATCAAAAAGCTATCGGTGAGAACGCTGATATATTTGCTAATGGGCCGTCAGACTTATTACATAATAATTACCCAGGTGAGCATGCAGACGGACATGTTCTCCCAGGCTCTCTGGGAAATATTCCACCCCCCTCGCAAGGACAGTATGAGCGGAATCCAGTTGAGCAGCAGATGGATGCTCTTGTTGATCAACCTTTGGGGGATGAGCTTAGGAATTGCGGTCAAAGCGTCCCTGATATTGTTTCAAATTCTAAGGATGGTAATCCTTCAGGTCAGGAATATACAGATGTCGTGCCTCAGCAACAACAACATGGTTGGTTTGAATCATCTTTGAACCCATCAGTATCTGAATCAAATAGTTTGCAACCAAATTTGCACTGCAATAACTTTGCCCATGAGGGACTAGACTTTAATAGGTTGGAGCCTGATCTAGCTCCTGAAATTCGTGGAGAGCCTGTCAGATTTGAACCCGACAGAATGGGTCCAGATCTTGGAATGAGTAGTATGTCTCCACCTATGCAGCACAATAATCCTAGTTTACCAGAGGAAACTGGTATTTCGGTAGGACCACATGTGATGAGTGCTAGTGAAGATCTTGACAAAAGGAGTGATCACAGTGGCAGTAGAAGTAGTTCTATGATGGGGTTGTCTGTGTCGGACAGTTCCCATTCTGAACAACACAGCCGAAGTAATTCTCTTATTGGTGAAGGTTCAAGTGAAGTTCAACATCCGCCTGAACATCTGCCTGCTTCGGGTCCTACGGGTGTAGAAGAACCTCTTGATGTTACAGAGGATTCAACCCACCATCAATCTAATCAACCTCAGATGCATGTTGATTCTGTTGCCCTTCAAAACGCTGGGAGTTTAACTCAAGATTCGAGTGCGTTTCCAAACTTCGGTGTTGCTTCCATCTTGGATCAAAGTGCGGTACATAAAAATAGCGAGAACATTGACAATCCACATTCCAATCCTGATGGGAGTCACATGGTTTCACAGGATTCAGTGCAAACCGTTCATTTTCAGCCCGATGCAGAACCACCTGTTGTGGCAGCCTCACAAGAAAATGTCGGTGACAACAAACCTGAGAATCCGTCGCCTGAAGACTTATCTCGTATGCGACACAAATCAACAGAGGAGGTTGATCATTTGGTACAAGGTGGTGCCCATCCTAGTGCTTTCACTACTGTTAAAGCCGGTCGTGGAGGCGCTGTAGTACAACAAAAAAGAGTTATGCCTTCTCCACCATTATGGTCGGCAGAAGTACCTGCTCTGCCCAACAATATTCAGTTAACAACAGCAGCACCAGCTCCAGTTGCAAAACCAGTTTTACCTTCTAGCGGTATACCTACTTGTATACCTGGTCCAGCACCCCTACCGGTAGTATTTTCTAGTACTGGTCCTGTACATGCGTTACAACCTACTCCAATACAGGCTTCTACTAGTCACTCAAGTCAAATTGCAGTGACAAACACAGTTACAGCATCTGCACCATTAGTGGCTTCTTCACAAATTTCTCCTCCCATGTCAATGCCACAGACACCTTCTCAGCAGTTTAGAGGTAGTCCAATGGTAAATGTAGCTCCGCCAAAACCACTTCCAGCTTCTGTCCTTAGAGGACAAGCACCTACATCTTTAGGAAATACACCAGGACATTCTGTAATCCAGCCCCCAGTACCCCTTAGCTTACCAACAGTATTGGGTTCACAGCCACAGGCTAGCCCACATGTACAACCACAAACAAACCCACAGATTCAACCACATGTTATCCCACAACAACAACAGATTGAATCACAAGCTGGAATAACAAGTCAAATCACTCAAGGTGTGGCCAACATGAACTTAGATGGGACTCGGATATCAGCGACGACTCAAGGCGTACAGCAACAGTATCCTAGTACACAGCCCATGGGTCCAATGGCGCATCAAGGGGTGCAACAATACGCCCAATACCCAGAAGGATATCAACAAGGTAGACACAGAGGTTATGCACAGTTCCCACCACATCAGGTGAATAGCGTTTTTGTCATTTTATAAAATTGTACTACCATAATCAAGAACCAATTAAGACTTCTCAATGAATATAAGAGTTGCTTGTTGTATACTATTACTAGTATTGTAATTATACTGTATAGTTATTGAATGATCATAATAATATTATAGCTGAAAAACTAACCTTTATGTAAATCATTTATTTAGAATTCACCAGCACAAGGTCACTACCCTGAAAGATCCACAAGTCGTGGTCCATATGCTGGGTACGGTGGCACGCCGTACGACCCCTACGGACAGGGGTACGATCCGTACTACGGCTACCAATATAGTGGGCAGAGAGGATACAATAGAAAATACTACGAAGATTATTACAGACAGCAGGAATATGCTCGTAGAAGATACTATAGTCGTAGATATACAGATCCTTATAATTCGCAATATGACTATAATCGACCTCGGTCACGACAAGACACAACAAGTCCAGCTTCCGGAACTAGTGATGACCGACCAAGTTCAAGGGGTAGGGATGATGCTGATGCCTATTCAAGAGACCATGGTCAAGCTCGCAGAGGTAGGCAAACATCTAAACATTCTATAGTAAATCCTTCTTAAGCTCTGTCTACATTATCAAACTAGTTTGACAAAAAAGTGTCATGTAATGTCCAAATATGGTAATGATATGCCCAAATGTTTTGTCAAACAAAGTTTTGATAGTGTAAACAGAGCTTTAGGGTATTTATTTTATTTATTTATTCAATTTTCTGCCATATACAATACAGAAGAAGACAAAACAAATATAAAAGGCAAGGAGGTTCCAAACAGGTGCTAAACATAGTCCATATGCATAGATTTATAACCAGTGATTATACTTGTCTTCCTACTATACGTTCTAATCAATCGGGTGCTATACCAGTTTTTTTTTTTTATAGTGTTTACATGTGATTGTATATCCATCAAGTTTGCTACAGTAATTTTTAACCTAAATGGGATAAGAATCTTACAATAAAATCAAGTTTAACAAAAAAAAAATGTTTTTGATATTGATAGGTTATGATGAACACGGTCGACAGACATCATACGATCGTGATCAGCATCGCAATAGCCATGGGTACCCACAAGGTTATCAGTACGACTCGTACCAAGACCAGGAGTATAGACGTATGCAACAACAATATTATGCTGAATATTATAGATCACAACAGAATAACAGCAGAGGAGCCGAAGATAAACAACAAACAACTGAAGATAACTCGTAAGTAAAATCTGCTGTGTTTCTTGAATAATATGTGTATCACATGTGATGTCTGTACCGTAGGCCCTAACATGATACAGAAACCTATGAGCTGGACAAATTTAGAAAAAGTACCGAGATTTGACTGGTGATTCAAAACTGGCTGGCCCAATAAAAATGGTAAAACAGGACTGAGGCTTTAAACAAAACAAACTACATTTCAATTTTTTATATGACAATTTATCAAGTTTTTTCTCTTTAATTATCAATTAGTTCATTAAGACGCATGCAACAGAATTACTATGATGAATATTATAGGTCACAACAGAACACTAGTAGAGGATCTATAGATCTGCAATATGATAATGCATCGTAAGTACATACGTGCTTGTGACCGTGTCTGGATGCTTATTCTACTGGTTGCCCGAGAGAAATAAAATAAATATACTTTTCATCTGTTATTCTATTCCATCTTTCTCTTTCTACACATGGGTAAAATTCATGGCTCTCACATCATTAGCACTGCAGGATATTTTTTGTTTGTTTATCCTATTCTTTTTTCTCCTTGTTTAAGTGATAATTTTACTTATTTTTACCGGTTAAGACATCAATTAAAATCATGACAAAAAGCAGAATTTGAATTTGTTTTTCTTTTATTCTATTCTTCTAAATGGATCATCTTCTTCTTACATTTAAATCATTGTTTTGGTTCTTCTTGTATTCTTTGTCTTTTCTGTCATATTTTTTTGTGTTCATCATTTGTTAAAGTCATCATTGATAACGACAGTTTCTTGTACTATGGTTTATTAGTTTTAGCGGTTAACACGCTTGGTTACCAATCTTAAAATCTGGGGTTTAAATCATGGCTTTGCCAAATAATGTCAAATAATTCATAACAAAAGAACCTAAGAAGTGTGTTGAAAGTTTAAAAAAATGCTCCTTTGTTCTCCAATTTGATATTGTTTTTCAAAAAACGATTCATTTTTTTTTGGCAATTAGATTCTCATTCTTTCTCTGTTTACTGTGAATGTTAACTGTATATTAAAATTAAATTGTATATTTATACATTACAAAAAAACAGGCATTTAGTTCAGTTCATCAATATAGTTAGAAATTTAATATTTTCTCTTTTTTTTTATAAATAGCATATTTATGTTTTTTAATTTCTCTGTAAAGAAACTGTTATTGAAAGATGAACACTGAAATATTGTCACACATTTGTTGATTCAGGTTTGCAAATACTTTCCATCACACTGGAGGCAATACACCAGAGGGCTACAACCAAGACATGAGCTCCATTAGTAAAGGATCAAGTTTATATGAACAAAATCAAGATGTGTCCCAACAAGCGGCAGAAAATACATCTTACGATGGTTACAATGAAGGATCATTTATTCAACCAACTCAAGGTATCAGTATACTTTTAGTTACTGACTGGACTACTTAAGTGTTGATTTTATCTTACTGCCAAACTAAATCTCTGTCTACACTATCAAAGTTTATTTGACAAAAAAAATGTGATGTGCCCATATATGGACATGATGATGTCATATCACAACCATATTTAAGCATATTACTACCATACACATCACCTTTTTTGTCAAATTAGTTTGATAGTGTAGACAGAGCTTTGATTGCAAACACATACTATCCATATATATTGTATTTTAAATGACACATGTGATTGAAACTGCCAGGCTTAAAGAACAATAGATTAGATAACCCTAGACAATGTGTTCTAACAATCATTGCTTATGGTGCTGTCCGAGTGGACTTTTTAACCTCATCCTTCTTCGATAAGCCTCTTTCTACATATGCCACTAGTTTGACAAAAAATGTGTGATGTACCCAAAAGGAGTTGTGATATGACTTCATCGTGTCCATATATCTGTTTATGACAGTTTTTGTGTATCTCTTAACCAGGCGCCTTCTCCTACGAGCTACAAACATGTACTACGCCTATGACCAACCATTGGATATATGGCATTTTTTAATTCTTTGATTATATTATATTATTTATAACAACAGTTGTTTGTACGGAAACATTTAATCAGCTGCTTAAACTGTTCATTCCTTTCCTCATTCTTTTCAGTTGAAGAAGCTGGGCCTCCTCAAAGGAGAACGCCAACAAAGTTCTCGTTACCGCACATAGTAGGACGTTTTAGCCCAGGAGGTCACCTGCTAAAAGTTCTTCCAAATTCACCCACAGAAGGTGGTACAGCTACTGTTGAAATTCACAGCATTCAGGTTGGTACCTTAATTTTTATCGTTGAAAGAGGTACAACAATACCTAGTTTGTAAATGATACTAATAATAATAAATTATTATTTCTTGAAGGCCATGCTAGAACACACAGCTGATTCTCAAGAACTAAGGGCTTTTCCTGGTCCTCTTATAAGGTATGTTCAGTTGTTAAGTATACTCTTTTCTAAAACAGATCCTGTTATGTTAACACCACCTAGAACCAACATAAAATCTGTGCCTACATTTCTTTGCTCAGTCAGACACCAGAGATCTGGAATCAACTTCCTCATTCCATCTGTTCACTCCATCCTCCATCCACTCTTCAAGTGAGACTCTGGTAAAGAGCTCTTTATAAATATTCAATATTATTATTGCTATCATTATGAATCTTATGAAAATTGTGATTTTAGAAGAGTTCAGGGATTTCAGTAAATTTATCAATTTTATTTTCATCACATATCTGTATGTCAAGTAGATTGGTATTAAGGTATGTTTGTTATCATTTGAACTCTAGGAACGAAACCCACAAAGGTGATGTGATTAGTTTTGCAAGCAAGAAAGTCAAAAGTTGCCGTGAAGACACTAGCGCCATTGACAAAGAATCAGCCACTCTCCTATGGGATCTCATGGTGTTGTTGTGCAGACAAAATGGGGTATGTAGTTTTACTATGTATGAAAGAAATATTTCTTGTTTATCCTAGAGAAAAAACAAGTTTTGATCTGCCTTTTTCAAATATATATGTATAAACAAAGATAATAAACAAAGATTTTCTGATTTCGATTTTTATATAAATTCAACCAATAAAAGATGAATTGAAAAAAATATTTAGTAAATCAAATATAAAGGTGATGATTTACTTTTCACGGTTTTAGCAAAGTAGAATATCTACCTTATCAAACAGGTAAATTTAATATAAAGCTGATTTACTTTTCAGACTGTGGTTGGTACAGATATGTCTGAGCTAATACTGAACAATCATCCCGTGCTAGGCTCAAATGAAACAGAAGAAGAAGAGGCCGACTCAGGTACTCCTACTAATTCACTCCAGCATAAGAAAGCGGTTGATGTTGAAAAAGAAACTCGGCGATTTAGGGAACTGTTATTATTTGGCAGAAAGAAGGTAAATATTACGTGTTGCTTGGTGAATATTTAATTGTTTTATTTCATGATATTTAAATAATGAAAAATAATAATAATTTTTTTTTAATTATTTTATGATAATCTGCATGTTTAGCTTCATATGCTTGATACAAAAGCAGTGAAAATAGATAAATGAATAAATGATTGAAAAGTACTTTAGTGCACAAATAAAATGTTTGAAAATATTTTAAATACTTAATAAATTATATATTAATCCAAAGGCAAATTACTGAAAAAAAGACAATGCTCTGTGTATAAAAGCGAAATGCTAAATCAAAACGATAAAGTAAAACAGCCAGAAAAGTTAGCTAAGCGTTCGGGCAACAATAGCCCTTCATCAGTGCAAGTGAAGGTACTTACAAAGTCAATAGTTAGATAATAAATTATGTATTGTTATTTTATATATGTTAAATATAATATTGTTGTTTCATTATTTTGTTTCTTTAGGATGCGTTAGAAAATGCAATACGGTCAGGGCTATGGGGACATGCGCTGCTGTTAGCTACTAAGATGGATCATAGGACGCATACGAGTGTTATGACGAGGTAATGACATCAGCAAAACAAGAACTCTTTCGGTCTGTTTCCTTGGGGACTCTGCAATTTATATATTATTTACATTTATTCTATTAATGGTCAACAATACAAAAATATATATATAATGAAACAGAGAGTGTTAAAGATTCGCTATCCAGTTTCTGAATCTTTCGGTCATTTTCTTTGGGGGCTCTGCAATATTTATCATTGGTATAATTTATTTTATTTCATACTCATCCAACAGCGAGCACAAACTCGCCAATTAAAAGGATTGATAAACTATTATAACCTAAGTCTCATTTGAGGCTTAGGGAGTGGAGTTGAAAGAGTCATGAGTTAAAACCCTGACATTAGGTCAGGATTGAACCCTTAACCCTGGAATTGGAAGGCAAGCACATTAACCACCAAGCTACAGCTCCACTACAAAATATTTTACTACAAGATATTTTGTCATTGGTAAAGTGTGCACATTTACTCATGTTCATGTCAACAAACAAGCTCTAAAGACCCCTGCATCTGCTCACGCTTTTTTGTTATTTGTTTTATACATTACAGATTTGCTAATAGTTTACCAATGAATGATCCTCTACAGACGTTATACCAACTGATGTCGGACAGACAGCCAGCAGCAGTCACAGTAAGATTCTGAAAAACGTATTCTAAAGCTCTGTCCACACTATCAAACTTTATGTGACAATAAAATGTGATATATGGACATGATGATATCATATGACTACCATATTTGGGCACATCACACTTTTTTGTCAAACTAGTTTGAAACTGTAGACAGAGCTTAATGCAATTCAAATGCAATCACAGATACAGTATCAAGGAACTCTCCATTAGTTCCAAACCAAAATAAAATTTTCACCAAGCTGTATAACTTTTTTTAAATTTTGAACTAAAATGATCATGCTTTTATTTTCAGAGTTGTTCGGATGTTAACTGGGGTGACTGGCGTCCTCATTTGGCCATGGTTTTATCAAACTTAAGCTCAAATGCTGAGCTAGATAAAAAGAGTATCATAACACTAGGGGATTCATTAGGCTCTAGAGGCCTTGTACATGCATCTCATTTCTGTTACTTGATGGTACAGTTAGGCCTAGGGACTTACAACAAAAAATCTTCAAAAATGGTGCTAGTAGGATCCAGCCATGGGTATGTACAGTTAAATTGAAGTGTCTGAATTTGTAATACTGTAATAAAATCATAAAACTTCAAAAGCCTAATATTCTCATAAATGGGACAATCCTATATAAACATACATTTATTACATTCTATCAATGGTCAACAATAAAAAAATATATATATATAATGAAACAGAGAGTGTTAAAGAGTCGCTATCCAGTTTGAACAATACAGTCTAATGGTTAGGACATCTGCATATCAAGCAGGCGGTCCGAGTTTGAGTCTCAGTTGAGGCGACTTTTTCTCATTCTCACAGATTTCCTCATCTTATCATCTCAAATAAATTAATACATTTTCCGTATATCACCGGGTGGTTTAGAATAATTGTTCTGTGTTTGTGGTGTTTATTATTATACTACTTTATTATAACGATACAATTCCTCCATATTTGCTTCTATTTTTAGGCTGCCGTTTAATCAATTTTCAACTAACGAAGCAATCCAACAGACAGAGGTGTATGAATATGCTCAACATCTAGCCAACAAACACTACACAATGCCTAATTACATTGCTTACAAGTTCATCTATGCATGTAGACTAGCCGAATATGGCTTCATCATTCAGGTAAGTAATGTGTTTGCTGTCACTCTTATTTTTATTTTATTTTTTATTTTATTCAAACTCATTCAACAGCGGGAAACCCGCCCCCTTACAGAATGGAATAAACTATACCATATAAATATATATAAATCTTAAAACCTAACAATACAAAATACAATACAATTTTACTAATTTTATTACAAAAACAATTATAATGGTCAAAAAAGAGATCAATAGAATTATCTTTAACAACACAATTATTAAAAAGAAGACAAATACGTGAGATAAATCCATTCTTGGTAACATTGACACGACAATACGGCACATAAAGAAGATTACATTTCATTACGTGTACAGCCCCATTAGAGAATGTGTTCATTTTTACCCGAAGTTTTTCAAAACTTCGGGTAAATGTCACTTAACCTCCTACTGTGACATGTGTTTATATAAGTCCAACTTTGATAGACAGGTCGTTAAACCTTTTGATCATCGCCGACTTCTGCTAGTTTTTGCCTGACCATTGACCTTGCATACTGAAAAATGTACCTTTTCCTAATCAATCAATTACAAGAGAGCTAATAAAATCACAGGGGTATAATAGGATTCAGGTCATTAATCACCTGCTTAGTTGATTTATCTGATAAGGATTTTGACCAAAAAGTTCTAATGGGGATGTACACCTAATGTTGGAATTACGAGTACGACAACCAACAGCTTATCTGTTGGGAGAATGAATATAAACATTTCTTTGCTTATTTTCACCGCTTCCAAGACTGTAGGTATTCACCAATCACATTTTGGCTAAGGGAAACACTTTTGGTGACCACTACGTAAAATCTGAAATAATTTGATTTAAGGAAAATATCTACCCTAACCCCAAAACTCTTAATAATAATATTCTTTTTTGTTTTGTTTTTTTAGGCATTGCATTATTGTGAAGTGATAGCTAAGAGTATCGCATTTCTTCCCACTCACTATAGTGAAACTCTCGTCAGTCAAGTATGTCAGGTAATATATAAATTCTTTATTTTGTAAATATTAAAATTGGCGTAGAATGGGATTCTTATTGCATTTACTCCAATCACGTGCCTTTACATATAAGTTCATTTTAACTTTTTTTTGTAGATGTCTGATCGTTTAAAATACCACGATCTTCAGTACTTTGATGGGCGTGAACTCACTCAACCTCAGTGGTTAAAAGATTTAGAAAATGTACAACAACAAATTATGGTAAATATTTGTCTGTTATCTAATGTTGTGAATGTTTAAATGTTATGTTGGAAAAGATCTGAGCAGTAGAAAGTCAGCGACATACAGTTGTTGAGAGATGTAGCTGAACACCGTAAGCGATGGTATGACCTCTATTAAAGGATCTTTTTGACCTTCGTGTCAGACAGACGATGTTTATAAATACATGAACTAACAGACTTGGTACCCATATAGTATAATAATATGGATTTACAGTGTTTAGGAAGTTTATATATATGTTGAAACAAATTGCATTTTTAAACATATCCGGAAACCACATGTAAGTTATGTACTAGCCAGCCTTTTCACCTTAAAGTTGCTGGTAAACGGAATGCAGTTTGTCAAGTTTATTTCTGTTTTTTTGGAAATTAATTTCTTTATTGCGAAGCGAGCGCATAGAGGCTTTATACATTTATTATTATTTCCTAGGATGGCAGAATACAACCCGCATCCAACCCAGAAACACCGATGCCTTGGGTCGAATCATTTTCCAACCTAAGTAACCTAGCAGACACCGAAGATACAGCGTCAACACCGTCAACGCAATATGATGCCTTACCAACGCAAGAAGATATTCAACAAATACCAGGTGTGTAGTTGTAACTAGTGTTACTATTGTAACTATACAGCTATCAAGTCTCAGAAACATATGAACATGCACAGAAAGACTGTTAGACTCAACAGCTGCCTAGTTGCATGACACATCACGAAAATTAAAATTATTTTTTATTTTAATTGTGATGTTGGGTACTGTTTAAAATAGTGTTTGACAACCCATTAGTTACAAAAACATTTTATTTAATATTGTTTGAATATAGTATGTATGAATTTTATTTATTTATTTTTATTTTATTTCAACAATATTTTACAAGGGTGGTCCAGCCAGCCGAATCTGATCATTAGAGACCCTCACAGAAATACATCATGACGAGACATAAACGTTAAATGATTACAGTAAATTATTACATTAAATGATTACATTAAATGATTACATGAATGTTCTTGATAAAATTCAACTAGTTTCAATTGATTGTTATTGTTTATCAAAAGGGAAAATACAAACATAGATTATATGAATGATTCTTAAAATATAATTATTTTAAAATTGTTATGGAACTTTTTATTACAATTTTTATATTTTTATAGTAGTTTTTTATAATTGAATTTTGCATTTCTGTACTGTATGTATTGTATTTTGCATTTCTGTACTGTATGTATTGTATTTTGCATTTCTGTACTGTATGTATTGTATTTTGCATTTCTGTACTGTATGTATTGTATTTTCGAGGGCCCAAATGATCAGCTTTGCTGGATTGGCTACTCTCATGAAACATGGTTCAATCAAAATAAATTACAAACATAATTTTTTTATTCCTCAAGATATGGATAAAACAGGGTTTTATCAGCCGACAGACACCCAAGGAAATCAGAGCAGTCAGTACTTCCAGCAACAGGCTGAAGCTAACCAACAACAGCCTAACCAACAATATGATTATACGTACCATAACCAACCTGCTAATAACTTTTCTTCAATGAACCTTGACCCTAGTGCATCGATAGGTAGCACAGTGAGTGAATACAGTACGACCGCAACGGAGACGGAGACAGAAGCAGAAACTGATTGGACCAATAGCAATGCTTCAAATTTTGATTTCTATGGAGCTGCCACATATAATGTAATTAAACATATTTTAGTTTTATTAAGTTTACTAATACATTATTACTGTATTCCACTGTTTAAAAAAATCAATAGACCTACAGCAGCAGTGCAGCACCTACCTATATCAAAATACCGGGAGACGTCAATCTTTTTAAAACATGTATTAAGTTTTTTAACATGCACTGTATATACATAGGAACAACTTTAGCCCCATCCAATGGAATAATTCCTATGCTGACCAGATAGATTGATTGATTGATTGATAGAACTAGTTATAAATATCAATTCTTAATCTGTCTACACGGTCAAAAGAGTTTGACAAAAAAGTGTGATGTGCTCAAATATGATAGTGATATATCCAAAAATATGGTAGTGATATGACATCACCATGTCTATATATGTGCACATCAATTTTTGATGTCGCATAAAGTTTGATAGTTTCGACAGAGCTTAAAAAGGCACAATTTGACAAAAAGTGTGATGTGTGATGTACCCAAATATGGTAGTGTTATACCCAAATATGATAGTGTCAATTTATGATGGAATTCAGCTAATAGATTTACTGAAATTCTCAGTTAATTAAATGGAAGAACAAAAAATTTTAAACTATCTGTTTATCTTTGTTTAGACGACTTCAAACAGCATTGGAACACCAAGTACAATACCATCAACACCAAAGAGTGCAATGACCCCTCCTGAATCGCCTAGAACCAGAACATTCTCACAAAGCTCTGGCAATCAAACACCTACGCCTGCAAAACCTCAAGAACAGCAACAGCAGCAGAAAAAGACAGAACAAAATAAAAGTTTGAAACAAAAGGTGAGTTTTAAATATGAATTATTTGTTTTTGTTGCTACTTGTTTTTTTTGTTATGTTAAAGATATATTTTTGTTGAATATGCCATTTTAATGTTACATACTAATTATTTACTTTTACCAAAAATTGGAAGAACAAATTATTTGCCTTAAAAAAACTTTAATTTAAAGTAAAAAATAGGCAAACTGGCTTCCAGCCAATTGTTTTTTGGTTGAATTTAACCATTTATTTTTTCTTTTTATAAGTGAAAATATTTTTTCAAATTTCATTGACCCAGTAATAGCCCAATAATTATTTCATTTTTTTTTTTCTTTTGACAGGGTGGTGGTGGAAGTTGGTTCAGAGGTCTGTTTAGCAGATTTGGTGGTAAAAATGATGTTCACCTTCCAGATGATCGCGATAATACAGTGCGTTGAACTCTGTCTACACTATCAAATTCGATGTGACCAAAAAATGTGATGTGCCCATATATGAACATGATGATGTCATATGACTAACATATTTGGACATATCACCACCATATTGGGGCACATCAGATTTTTTTTGTCAAACTATTTGGAATTTGTAGACAGCTTTATTCAAATGATATTAAAGTATATTAATTCACCATACCATATTGGCCACCTTGCAGCTGTAAAGTCGAAAAGTAATTCTATATTTACATATATATATATATATATATATATATATATGAGCATGTGTAAAATGCCATCACATATGCCTATTCACATAATAATGTTAATAAAGCAAATGATGAAAATTAAATTGATTCAAACCCCCCATATCCATATTCACATCCATGTCACTACATCACCATTCCAACCAGATGGTCAAACAAATCTGAATTTTGTATATGCAAAAATGTATATGCTTATTCATTTATTTCATGTATCAACCAATCAAAATGCGGTTGATGCCGATTCTAAGAATTTCACTCTCTTTAATCTTTTATATTAGATTGAATGGGATGAACAGAAGCAAAAGTGGATAAATAAAGATGGAGATGGGGATGAAGGTGATGGTGAGGTTGCTCCTCCTCCTCCTAGTGACTCTCAACTAGCAACCACTGCCACACCTGGAGTTAACAAGTTTTCTAAAAGACATGGTACATAACATTTTATTTTAAAATAATTTTTATTCAGTACGAAAAAAAAACTCCACTAACTGGCGAAGTTAAAACAAAACAATGATCATTTAAACAACCTTTACAATTTTAGACATGAATAAGCTATTCAAAAATATATCAATATAATTAAGTATGGATGTACAGTAATATTTGTATGTTGTGCCTGATGTTTTTAATAATTCATAAAATGCCTTTTCATTATTATTTTATATCTTTATTTTGGTTTATATTATACATGTTCAAAAATCTATAAATTTGTAGATAATATTTCATATTATGTGATATGTTTTTGTAATTATAACTGCACTTTTTTTCTTGATAGTTGGACGTAATTACGTAGATGTTTTCAAACCGCAGAGTACAACGACGAGCAAATCTTCATCTGTAGCGCCCCCAGCACTTTTTCCAACAATATCAAACAACACAGCTCCACCGGTTAACTTTTTTACCCCAACTCCAGGTAACTAATTCTAATTTAATTTTCAAATGTTCAGTAACTTCTAGTTTTCATGGTCTCATATAAATATATTCATTTTGAGATACCAACCATCTTTTTTTCACTTTCTAGGGAGTCACCGGATATGATATTACATTAGTTAAACTACCTAACTACTAAAAAAAGGTCTTTCTGGCTTTTATAGCAGAATTTGCCAAATTTTATATTTGACCATTTTAAGGGAAATTTTTCGTTGTGATTTCTGTTACACATATTTGTTTTATGTATATTTAACCAGGTAATATATCTAAAATTCATGTCTGTACCTGAGCTTTAAAACTTATTTCGTTATTTCTGCAGCGCTTGGCGATAACCAACCTCAAGTTGGGAATCCAGAATCTCAACCTTCGACCCCAGCTAATGAACATAACGAACAAACTCACCAGCCACAGGTATGAAATCAATTTTCAAATTAATATTCAGTATAAATGATTTTAGATTCTTTCTTTTTTGAATTTTCAATGTATTAAGCTCTGTCTACACTATCAAACTTTATGTGAAAAACAAGGCCTAGTTATTCCCCACCCAGGCCTAGATATTTCTCCGCCCAGGCCTTTTTATTTCCCCGCCCAGGCCTAGTTATTTCCCCGCCCAGGCCTAGTTATTTCCCTGCCCAGGGCTAGTTATTTCCCTGCCCAGGGCTAGTTATTTCCCTGCCCAGGCCTAATTATTTCCTCGGGTAAGTTGGTTTCACGGGCCACATTATTACTTACTTTGGTCAACAAATTAGCAAGGTAAAAAACTAAGCCTAAGCGCAATGTTTATTAAGAGGTGGCATCTTTGTATTACTATTTCAGTTCTTCAATCCAAATGCTTATAATGGTACATCATCCAATCAGTATACACCGGTCACATCACTAGAACCACCTCAAAACACACAAGAAAATGTAAGTTATCATCAACATTACAATCTATTTTAATAACAGTGTTACATTTTTATGTTTTAGTATATATGATACTTCAACCATTGCTAGTACCTTTACCTTAAGAAGATGGAAACATTTGAAGGATTCAATTCATTTAATAAGACTAATAAAATATACATTTTCATGTATTTTTAAAAGTGTATTATATTTATTTAGAATTTTGATTTGCAGTTCTTTTTCTTTTTAATAAGAGTAGAACTCCTATTAAGGGGACAGCTTTAGGACCTAACATTTAACAAAGTGTGGTGTGTTTCCTCATATATATTCCCTCATTTGTTTTGCAGTAAATTGTTCCCATTGATAGATACTCTATTAAGCTCTGTCTATACGATCAAACTTTATGTAATAAAAAAAATTATGTGCCCATATATGGACATTATGTCAAATAACTACCATATTTGGGCATATCACACTTGTTTTGTCAAACTAGTTTGATAGTGTGGACAAAGCTTAAAATAATAGGACTACAGTTGATTTTTATAAAATACTAAATTTTTTAGTCAACTTAGAGATATATTATAATTCAAATGTTATTCTTTTTTGTTGATATGGTTGTGGTATACTAGTGTTCACTCATCAGCTTGTCTGCATGATATCAGTAGGCCTAGAAATATGTGTATTGCCCAGTTTGTCATGAAAACCAGTCCAAAACTTTATTTATCAAAACCATTAGAGCTTGTCACAGGGTCTTCTCCAATGAATACTTGAAGGACAACTCTACCGAGAACCATATTTTGACAACGTATTAGGGATGTACATAGGATTTCAGAGCAATTGCAAGATTTACGATAGCGCAGTGCGTGCTAACCTATAGCAGTCACCGTAAAATGCTGTGATGTCAAGTGTGCTTAGAAAAATAGAAAATTCATGCACACTTGACGTGAACTTTTGGCGACAGCTGTGCGGTGAGCATGCGCGCGATATTATATATCTTGCAATTGTTCTGAAATCATATGTACATCTTTATGTTGTCAAAATATGGTTCTTGGTAAAGTTGTCCTTTAATAAAGCGTGAATGAAATGCTATCAAGTTACAAAAATATTAAATATATAGTAATGTGTAATACATTTTAATTAATAATTTTAATCTGTTATATTTTCTATTTTTTTCTTTGATAATAATTGTATGCTATAGGGTGCAATTTACCCTTAGGTCCCCCTAAAAATGTAAAAAATCTCCACTTGTAACGGACTATTGATAAGAATTTGATTTATTTTTAATCATTTGTATCAAATTGGTCAACACATATTTGTATGCCTATTAGTGTTCTTTTATATGACTCTGTATGACTTGATTCAACAGCTATCTCGTACTAGCTCTATGAGTGACCTTTCTGTCGAGGTCAGTCAGCATCTGGGCGGACAGGTAGCAAATTGTTTTTATCCTTTTGTGCTTGTAAATAATTGTATTAACATTGTTAATAATTAGTTGAACCTCTTGTAATCTCTGTCTACACTATCAAATTTGTGACAAAAAATGTCATGTGCCCAAATGTGTATCACTACCATACTTGGGCATATCACTACCATATTTAGGCACATCACACTTTTGTGAAACTACTTTGATAGACTAGATAGAGCTTTAGCAATTGATGTGCGACTGATTTTGAATGAAGTAGAACCCTATTAAGGGGATATATTTGGAAGCAAACTAAATATCCTCTGAATAGGGGTGTCCTCTGAATAGGGGTTTCCCCTCAATTGGGGTTTCCCCTCAATAGGGGTTTCCCTTCTATTTGGGTGTGCCCTCAATAGGGGTGTCCCCTCAATAGGGTTATCCCAGAGGAGAGGGTTCTACTGAATTCGCATTTCTTTAAGGTGTACACAAGAAGTTAAAAAAGACTGCTATGCATGCTTTAATATAATACACGATACTATAGTCATCTAACGTCAGTCATCTAAAGTATTAGTTAGTTATTGAGTTCAGCTCCATAATTCAAGTAACTGCCTCTGCTCAAATATTGCCTTATCGTATTAAGCTTAGAATGGGTTTGCGCTCACTCTCACCATGTTGCACATAACACTGGAACCAAACACAATCACATGACAAACTTTTTGTGTGCATAAACTTTCAGTAGGTGACGTATATATAATTAATAATAATAATAATAATATTTATTTCCACAAATAATAAAGCAAAATACAGAGTAGCATAATACTGTACAGTGTAAATATACAACTGATAATGAACATAAATAATATAATGCAAGAAAAGAAGTTGGTAAGTGGAAAAGGGACGCCACAGCAAGCAAGCTTTAATTTGGGCGCCCCTTTCAATAGTGAAACAACTTAAACTTTAACATTTTAAAATATTGATATTAATTATTATAAAAACAACAATTGATAATCAGTTATATACTTGATTTAGTACTGAAGTAGAACCTCTACCGAGGGATACATTCAACAAAGGGGCTGTCCCCTTAATAGTGGTTTGTCGTAGTGTTAAAACAAGTATGGTCTCTTGTTCTCTTTACATGGTGTATATTTCGTTTCGGCATTTTTTATGTTATCTATAGCCATCAAAAGTGTCCACTTAATAGGGGTTGCCCCTGAGTAATAATATTTCCCACTTTTTCGGTTCACATGAAAGTGCCTCCTGAGAGTAGAATGTCCCAAAGGAGAGGGTCTACTGTATATAGCTGGTAATATTCTCTAGATAATAACTGTAGTTTTAAATAGAATGTCCTAAATCACTATTTAAAACTCTGTTTAAACTATCAAACTAGTTACAAAAAAAAAGTTGTGTGCCCAAATATGGTAGTGATATGCCCACATATGGTAGTGATATGACATCATCATGTCCATTTATGGGCACATCACATAAAGTTTGATAGTGGGGATTGAACTTTATGCTTCCAGCAGAATGTGTATGTTAGTGGTAGAGCTTAAATAAGGCGTAGTTATGTGCACCTTATTCTCGATCCTGTATCTTCATATATTTGTCCAGTTATACAGCAAATTCCATAATACAGCATCTCATGTGTATCACATATGGTGCCTGTATCATGGAAGGTTAAGAGATACTGGACACATACAGTACTGAGAATTATGTGTGAAAAGCTATTTTTGTGAATATCATTTTTCTACTGCAATTACTGCAGTAACTATACACTATTACGACTAGTTATGTATTCTACAAAATGTAGTAAAATCATTTCCCTTTGCACTCAAATCATGAAAAATATTGCATCTAAAAATGGCAATGACCGGATACACTGGACTTATGTAGCTTTAGTTATTGTTAAAGATGTATTGTCCACCTGAAAAAATAATTCTTAACAAAAGTTAAATATGCCATTTTAATGCAACATAATAGTTATCCACTTTGACCAAAAATTGGATAAAAAAAAAAATTATTTACCTGAAAAACTGGTCAAACTGACAGTCAATGGGTTTTTGGTTAAATTTAACCATTTATTTTGTAATTTTGTAAGTGAAAACATTGGGGGTTTTTTTTGTTTTTTTTTCTACGGAAGTGATTAACTTTATTAAAACTACAAAATAACATATATAAAGTCTGATTTACAATACATCTTTAAACAATTAAATCAGTTAAACATTGCATTAATTCAAGCACACAGATTAGTATTAGTACTTATATATTATATATTATTATTTTTACTAACAGGTCTGTTTGGACGTTGATCTTCTAGCTACTGTATGTCCTAATGCTTTATTAATATACCCTTTTATTTTTTTAGGGGAAATCCCGAATAAAGTATCTCTACCTCTTTTTTTATTTCCTTGAAATTCTAAATCTGTTTTTAATTTTATTTTTAATCCAATTATTTATCTCTTTCCTCCACCCAGATATTCTTAGTTCTTAATATCTTTTTTTTTTTATTTTTTTTTTATTTTATATATTTTTAATTTGTTGTAACTTTTTTTTATTAAGATTTGTTTTCATGCTATATGTAAATAAACTATTAAAACAATAAATGCTGAGAATAAATACACTAAAAGTAACCACACAACTTCTACAATTCATTATAATTAAAGATTTGTAATACATACAAACCAGACATAAAGATTACTTTGCATAATATTACAGGTGGCTTATTAGTGTAGAGGTCGGAAACTCTGGTCCATAGAAAGTAAATTACATATAAATGAAATAAATAAAATAAACAAAATTACTACTACCATCTCAGGATGGCAGTAATGTAACCTGCATTGTATTTTGTCTAATAAATATTATAATTCACTTTGTAGTGGTTTCAGAATGCATGTAACCAGATGACTCTGCAGATCATTTTATTTATATATTCATTTATTAATACAGTAATATTTTATAACCTGAATGATGTTAAAACAATATTAACCAACTTCTAAACAATAGACAGCATGCATGCATTAGTGTAAAAAGTAATTGAATAAACAAATTACAATGCATTTATTATTAATACCATATATGACCAAGTATAAATTGAATCCATGCTGGAGTGTATATTCCTTAATTTAGGCTAGATTCGGACACAATATTATGGTACTATTGTTAAATAATGCAATGTGTATATAATTGCATGGGACTATATTTGGTAAAATATGATTAGGTTGTTGTTGTTCACTTCATCTTTTCAAATCCAGGAATTCTATTTATAAACTTTGACCTTTGTAAGTTGTTTCTTTCACCAGTGGTCAGATACAGTACTCTGGTATCAAAGGGTGTGACTATTATTAATCTAATTTAATTCCTCTTTCCTCTCAGTACCACTCCTCTTAAATCTCTCTTGTTAGTTTTGACGGTCACTGCACACAGTATTGGTAGTATATAGTTGCATAATTTCTCTTCTGCCTCTTAAAGTAAATTTGATTAAACCAGTCTCCTAAAGCTTTGTCTACACTATCAACCTACCAGTAGTTTGACAAAATAAATGTGATATGCCCAAATATGATAGTGATATTCCCAAATATGGTAGTGATATGACATCATCATGTCCATATTTAATCTTTCTTTATTCTGAAATACACTTTCAATACAATGTACATTTTTTTGTCACATAAAGTTTATATGAAATTAAAGCTCTGTCGAAGTATGTAACAAAAAAATGCGATATGCCCATACATAGGCATGATGATGTCATATCACTACCATATTTGGGCACATCACACTTTTTTGTCAAGCTAGTTTCATAGTGTAGACAGCCTAATACTTTGCAGTATGTATCCTATACAGGTAGTGTGTGTTGCTAATGTTTAAAGGAGACTAATTTTGTTAGGGATAAGTTTGATTCTTGTTATTGGTTTGTATTCCACCACTTTTAAGTAGGTGGCTACTAAATTTAATATGCAACATAGTTTTTCCAATAGACACATTTGTTGTGCTTTATTTGTTTTACACGCGCTGTATAACACTATTTATACTGACATTTATTTATGTTTTTGTTGTAGGGTCAAATTGACCAATGGGATGCGTCGTCTACTCCAGCAGTGGAGCCAGCACAACCTGCGATGCCGATGATGTTTAACCCTCAGCAATTCTCACAAGCAAGCTTCCAACCACCGATGACTACACCGATGAGTTCCAGGTCTAAAGGTCCGGGATCAAGAGCGTATAATCAACGACGCGCATACCCAACACAGAAATGAAAATAGATTTAACATAATATAGAGTAAAATGTTAATATAAACAGTAGAACTCCTTCGGACCCTACAAAGTGTTCCTCATAATACGGGTGTCCCATGATGCTTGGTTCCTACTAGGACGCAAGGCAAGGACGTGATTTGGCCGATCGTCATTAGTAAACTTGCTTGTGTTGCGCCTATTATATTGGGATTGGCCTTAGTACATACAGTATATTGCCTTTTGTTGGTTTGATAAGAGTTCCTTTAATAGAGGTGTCCACTAAATTCCAAAGGAGTGGTTTTAATGTACTATACAAGTTTTTATTGTTATTTATTTTTTTAATATGGCACCATCTTTATCAACAACTTAATCTTGAGATAACTGGTATGAGCTAAAATAAGCAATTTGTGAACTGGATCGGTATAGCTGGTATGACTTAAAATATGGATTGTCAACTTGCTATAAATGGCATAAAATAAGCGCTTCTCAACTTGAGAAGTTCCTTCACTATATATCTATGAAAAGGTATATATTATTTCAGTTTTTAATATTTTATGATTTATTAAATTTTTGTAATTAAAATGTGTTAAATAGTCTTGTTAAAGAAAAGGTTTAATTATTTAATCTGTGCAATTCTATAAATAATTAATTATTTTAATTTTTAGCTAATAATTAAGTTTATTATTAATTAACAATCACAAAATAATGTTAGAAATACTTTTTTAACTGTACTTTTGCTATACAGTACATAATATTAACATATTATAAAGTTGGTTTTCCCAAAGACACCATTGACTGGCTCAGTGACATTTTGCCTATGATAATTCTAATTTTCTTTCCGATGTATAAATGTTACTACTAAGTACTTGCACTCTTATACATGACCTGTAATACTGTATATCCATGTTATTTATTTAAACAACCATTAATTTCATAAGCAGCAATTTGGTTGGCAACACTAAAGGAAGTGATCAGGTGTAATGATGTTAGAAATTATCCATAACATGTCGTTATAGCTAGTTATAACATGCAATGTATTTCAATATTTTAAGTGGTTAACTATAACTGAATGTAATAGGAATATTCGACTGACTTTTTTTAGCAGATAATCGGCAGATCTAGCTCCCTCAACTCTTCACTGATGTTTGCGAGTGACCTAACCGATTAAGTTAAAAACTGGAAAGCTATAACCTTCTGCTCCTGGTCATCAACTTAAGCACGTATACATCCGCTTAATTTAGTATCTTTATTTATTTATAAATTAAGTGGTTAATCATATAGGATCTGTAATAATACAGGTTTATTCCTATTAAATCCACTCAAGGTTGTATCATATTTTAACCAGATTTGGTTTCAGATTAGAATTCATTGTTATTCTGTTTTCATTCAAAATAATTGTAAATTAAATTATCCCACATATTAATTGATAAATATCACAGAGTTTTACAATTATTTGTTATAAATTATTCTATGTATGTTTCTTTCTTCAGTGCTCTTTTATTGAAAGATTGAAATTAAAAAACAATGAAAAATACATTTGTTATTCTCTTGAATGTGAAAACAAATTTATAGGTTGAAACTTGATTCAATTACCTTATCTGTATCTATTGCTAGAACATTTGTAAATATCTATTTGTAAAATATATTCCATTATATTATATTGGTATATAGTTAGATTTTCTGAAATTAAGGGGAAAAGTGTTTTCTTTTTTGTTAGAGTAAGTTACATGAAGAAGATTTTTGAAATAAATTAGGTATATATAATTGTGAATATTGAACAAGTTTAATTTTAATCGTTAAATGTACTTATTTTGGTTCATTTGGTTTGTTTTAAGTATCATTAATTTGACTTATTGTTTTAAATATTTTTTTCTTAAAACATAATTATGTACACTATGCTTACCATAAATGTTTTATTTTTTTAGTTTTGGTATAATTGTTAAATTTCACAATATTTTCAAATAAATGCTATTAAAAATTTAATTTGTATTTTACATTGGCAGAACATACAGGTGGAACACACACAATTACGACACCTAAATGCCACACCCAACTGTCACACCTAACTGCCACACCCAACTGTCACACCTAACTGCCACACCCAACTACCACGTTTTCACAAAAAGTAATACATACATGAATTTCATATGTAAGCTAATTGTAAACAAATCGGTGTTATATTTTCCCCAATTTTGTTCGAATTTCTGTTATTTATAGATCGCTGAAAACATTGTTTAATATATTTGAGTCTCGTAATGTACTGGTACTGATTTATTGTCTATTCCGTGTTTTTTTTTAAGTTGCTAATATTTAACAATGTTTTAACATTCACAATGAGTAAACAAAGTTACGTAATAATAGCATACATTGTAATGTTACGTAAAAATAGCATACATTGTAATGTTACGTAATAATAGCATACATTGTAATGTTACGTAATAATAGCATACATTTTGTAATGTTACGTAATAATAGCATACATTGTAATGTTACGTAATAATAGCATACACTGTAATGTTACGTAATAATAGCATACATTGTAATGTTTTCCGAATATCTGTCTCTTAGTCTTGTGCTGGTAGTATTATATGAAAATCTTTATTTGATGAATTATATTTCTAATTAAATTAAGATTGTAAGAAAACCAAATATTGGTGGTTTGTTGTTATTGTTATTTTTTGGATCCGAACTTTACAGTCTATGTTTCCTACAGCTTTGTGTGAAAGGGGGCTATAGTTTATGCTCGATAAGGTAATGTTTTAGAAAATTATGTTTGTGTGGTGTTTCACTTTAAAGGCTAATTTACACCGACGAGCGGTAACAGTAATAACAAGAAATACTTCTTACAAAAAACGCTGCTCGACATTTTAAAATTAATCATTGTTCTTTCTTCAGATATATTTATGATTAATTATTAAAAAGATGTCCTTTAATCACAAAAATGCATACAAATCAAAGATAGTTCTTTAATAATGAATCACATGCCCATTTAAAAATGGTCAATTTTTAACTTTAATGTGCTGTGTGTGTGTGTGACCTCAACCTGTAGGGATGCAACTGAATACCCTCTAGAGACAACGTGACTTCACGGCGGTACAGTGAGAAAATTCTTTCACAATCTGTTGATTCGCATCATCAACCAATCAAAGGGTGAGAATCCAAAATCGTTCAACCGTGAGCCCTCATAGACTCTCTTCTTCCAGACGTTTTTTGGGTCCAGCAGCTGGGATTTATAAATTATAGTCGAGTTAACAAAGTCGCAAAACTGTCGGCCTTAGATACTGTAATTGCTGCTTGCTTTAGCTTCTGAATGAGTAGTCCTCATGGGACGTAGCTGGCTAGAGCAGCAGCGTGAAAATATTGAATTGAATTGAAATTTATATTTATACTGGTTCAGTCAAAGACTGGTCTCCCAGACGGCCTATGTTATTCCTTATCATTATGACCATTTACACAATGCGCGGAGAGGACGGAGATTCCCGCCCAGGTTCTACGTGGGGGGACAAGCTACGCGGTTTTTCGCTTACCGTTACCGCTTGTCTGTGTAAATTGGCATTAATGCCCTTAATGTATGTGTATTTATATATATGTTTTAACATAAATAATAGCCAATCATGTTAAAACATGTAATCCTGTTGGCTATTATTTATTAGGTGGGTGGAGTTATACAAATCATGAATATTCATAAGACTATAACTTCTGTATCGAAAGTTACAGTTTTGTTAATGTTACAGTATTTAAAAACATTACCGTTATTTGAATTATACAGTACCATTCCAAAAACAGATACAACATTTGTTCATTATTTTATATAATATATTTTGTTCCTTAAATAATAGATGACGCAGGTAGTAACGAAAGTATAGAAAGTACTTTTATTACAATCGGATGGAAGGCATGATAATCTAAAGTTCCTGTAGAACGCTAGAAACGAAGGATCGGTTTCCTTAATTACAAACGAGGACCCGGAACTAAGACGACCTTTTTCAAACTTGGGATTTGTTTATCTTCATCCAAGGACCGATTCCTTATCCTTCCCATTCGCAAAGAAGCGCTGCACAGCTATACTCATACTCCTGCAACTTGCAGAGGTAAGTGCTCAATATGTTATCAATATTACTCCTTTAACTCCCTACGCGTCAAATGATTTGCTTTAATTTCCTTTGTCAACGATTTTGGTAGTATTACGATTTTCTTTTATTTTCTATTTAAAACTTCTACTGATTATATTTTATTTGAAGGAAGTTGTAATGATTGAACTTGGTTGATTTAACAAACATACAAAATCAGCAATTTCATTGTTATCAATGTTTTCAGCAACAACATCATATTATATGCCTTATATAGATAACTAGTATAGATTTCAATCATTTGTAGGACGAGCCCATAAAAGACAAAAAAAATGTTATCAGCAACAAGTCATTTCATAATCAATAAAAAGTCGTACATTTTATAGTCCTCATCAAGTTATGAACATCTTAAGCTCGGTCTACACTATCAAACTTTATGTGACAAAAACATTTGATGTGCCCATAAATGGACACGATGATGGCATATCTACCATATCACTGCCATATTTGGGCACATGACACTTTTGTTGTCAAACTAGTTTGATAGTGTAAACAGAGCTTTAGTTTCAAGAGTTCATCAATTTTTTTTCCATTTCACACTAGCGTTATTATTAACATCTTGGTTATCAATAACAACCAACAAAATATTAAATCGATATTATTTGTAACAATTGTTTCATTACCAACACGTAATATACACCAGATCTTGATAATAATTTTTTAATTTCAGATAAAA
The DNA here is from genome assembly GCF_964355755.1 of Antedon mediterranea. Lineage (NCBI taxonomy): Eukaryota > Metazoa > Echinodermata > Crinoidea > Comatulida > Antedonidae > Antedon > Antedon mediterranea. Next base: position 29,223,385 of record NC_092673.1, on the reverse strand, counting down.
ATGAAGAGAATAATATTATTGTTCACTTTATGTTATGTTTTAAGAACATCTACTGCTGTTAAAAGTATGTTCTATTTTTATTGTCTTTTAAATATCTGCATTAGTGTGTATGATTATTCGACCTGAGACCTCAAATATTTTTAAAACGTAGATGTTTGTAACGAGAAGTCACAGTTTTTTAAAATGGATTTACGATATGTATAAATCACCAATAACTTGATATGCAAACCGTGATCATTATTTTGTACGATTTGTGGGTTGTGTAGGCGCCCGCGCGCGTTGATATTTTGTACAATTTGTAGGCGCTCACGCGCGCGTATATTTCTTGTACGATTTGTAGACGCCCACGCGCGCGTAAATATTTTGTATTATATACGGTACATGACAGTAGTTCATTGGATATACAACATTGAATATCATAAATATACAACGAGACTAGTAGTGTTATCATTTTCATGTAGCATGTCCCATGCCCGAGGATCTGGAGAATGGATCTTATACTTTTAGTAAAAGAGGAAACAAAATCGGAGGTTTTGTGACGTTTAGCTGTAACCCAGGATATAATCTAGCGGGACAGGCTAAAATCAAGTGTCTTAAGTCAACCACCGACTGGGCTGCAGAATTTCCATCTTGTCAACCTGGAGGTTTGTAAACAGAGTTACCGTTTTTAATTTTTAATTTTACAAAAATATAAAGAAGGGCCTAGGAGCCTACGTTAAGCAACATTTAATATCTTTATGCAATATTTTAGCCATAGGCATAATTTCTTTTCTTTTCAGTCAGATGCCCTGGTGTTGTCTCTGAAATTGCCAACGGCGAGGTAATAATTGAAGAAGGAGAGATGATAGTCGGAACACAAGTGAAATTTGATTGCAAACGTGGATTTTACATACCCAGTGAATTAAAAAGATCAATTGTATGTCAGGATGATGGAACATGGGATGGTGAAGTACCTATGTGTAACCGTAAGTATGCCAGAGTAATGACGTCAGCATAATTGTTGTAAAAAGGAATTATAGGCCTATCACAAATTACGAACGTCTTGCAACTTAGCACGCACTTAATAACAAATACAATCGGAGTAATATCATTGGCCAAAGTGTGCATAGACTTATTTATATTTCTTTCCGTGTATCCTAGTGTATCTATATAGTTTTGGACCTCTTTGATACTTCAAATAATAATCTCGCTTTATCTATATTTACCTATAGGCCTATTCTTATAGAATATTCATAATTTTAATTTTATTTTAAAGAAAGTTAGGTCGTTAGCACCTAGTTTCTTTGCTTAAATTTATATTTAAACCATTTAGAGTCAATGTGTGAACTACCCACTTTAAACATACCAAATGGTTTCGTGATTGATGCAAAGAACGGCACGTATTTTTCCAACGACCCGTTGTACTATGGGTGCGATGAAGGCTACAAGATTCGAGGTGCCTGGCAGGTCTGTAAGCCTTCAAAGGGAACAACTGGTGGATGGGAGGGAGACGTTCCCAGATGTGAATGTAAGACAATTTTTTTAATTTCAAATATTTTGTTTGGTACCAGTGGGACCGTGTAAGACTACACAATTCGTATCTCTAACTTAACCTTACAAGATACAGCCACACCTGGTGTTGTGACACAAGAGACGATGTATTGTTGAATTTGCATAAAATTGAAGGCGGCACTTTAAAAGCGGTATCTATAATAATAATAGCACTAAGCCAAAATGTATTCCTCTTTCGCCTCTTAAACCGGTCCGATATTAACGCCATTCAAGCTGGGGCACCTTTTAATACCCCTTTATGCAGTCTATATTAGAATAGAACGGAAAATTTGTACTTTTTTATTCCCGAATCTTTTAATACATCCTGATTAATCTTAATAAGATGGTGGCTGTCCATTAGACCGGTAACTGCTAGCATAATTATACTTGACCGGTACTGTAAGTAGTAGATTTTGCCAGTATCACAGGGATATTCCGGAATACACCATCACATGTGTTTCATTGTATCATAGATCTAATCGGCATAACCTAACCTTACATTATACAGGCAGGCACCACATGTGATACAAATGAGATATTACCAATATTTCGTTGACTGGGCAAATATTGTAGTATGTGGAGAGTAATTTAAATACCTTTTAATATTTTTTGAATAAGATTTTTGTAGAAACTTTGACATTTATTTATTTCAGTTGTGACTTGTAGTTGGTTACCAGAAATCGAAAATGGTAGGAAGAGTGCCAACCTGATTAATGTAGGCAATGTGGTAAAATTCTACTGTTCATCTGGATACAGAATCCATGGATCGTCTCAGAGAACATGTTTGAAAAATGGTAGATGGGATGGCACAGACCCAGTGTGCGTGCGTATAAGTAAGTTTATATTCGACTCATTGCCTAGAATTCTCCAGAAGACAGCTGTACGTAGAATTAACAACCAAAACATTAAAACAATTCTCAATAATAATTTATTTCTATTTGAAAACATTTATACTTAGTGTACCGCAAAACATAGTGTTCATATTGTAATTTGAATGCTGTTGTCCACCATATAAGGGAAAAATCATTTAAATAGCTTTCATGAGATCTGATTGGTTGTTGTGCAGATACAAGTCAAACAATTAAATTCAATTCAATTCAAAATTCTTTAATCATCCCACACGGGGCAAATAAAAAGGTCTGGATTAAAATGATTTTACAAAATATACAAAATATCACAATACACAGTACAATATAACAAGAGTCAAAGTTCAAGAATTTAAGACGAGTCGGATGGCCCACTGGCAAAACGAATTTATTTTCCGGTTTGTTGTACATGCCGGGCATCGAAAGCAACGCCCATGAGCTCGAAATCACTGAACAAGGCATGATTAACATTTTTTAGAATAGCTCTACCTTTTTCTAGAGTTCAATCCATAGTGGAAACAGTAAGCGCATCGGCGGCTTATTTGACTTGTGATAAGTCCACAAGGGTCGACAAATTTAGGTTTAACTTTAACAAGAGCGATTCGTCAAACATGGATTTAGCCATAACAACGTCAAATCAATTTTCCAGCTGAAGTTTCAAGTTTCTTTTATCACTGTCGCAGCCGAGGTTGAATTATATCATTCATTCATTCATCTTTTTATTTTGGAATACCATGGAGACGTAATATATCCATAGCAAAAGAGAAAAAATGTATAAAACGATAAAAGCACACAGTAAAAATTTTAATCTAAGAATCAAACGGAAAAAAAACAGAAATGAATAAAAAGTACAAATACGAAGGTAAAAAGATTTAAAATCTGTACTGAACTGTAGTCATGATACTGGATGGGGTTATTGAAATAAAAGTGCTTATACTGTATTACAATTACATAAATCATCACTTGTTTGTACCGGTCCTTTTATAATCAAACACTCATTTCTTGTCATTTTTTAGGTAATCCCACAGATTGTATGCCGCTTCCAACACCAATCAACGGGGCTAAATCCGGAACCCGGTACAACTTGAATGACTATGTTGAATTTAGTTGTAATGCTGGCTACACTAGGATCGGCGAACCCCTTAGAAAGTGTTTAGATAGTGGTTGGTCGGGAGAAACAGTTACTTGCGAAGGTAAAAAAAGTAGGGCTATGTAGAGCTAAATTACAAAATATTATAAATAAATATCTTATACTTAAAGGCTCTATTAATATATAAGGCAAACTGACAATGCTGTCAAGTAATAGGCCTATTATGATGATATGAAAAGCTAAATCAAAAAGTAAAAAAGCCAGAAAGAAAGTAGTGTCCAAAGCAGGCATTTGAGGCCTACAAACTGCCCTGACGAGAAATCTAACTCTAACTGCTTATTTATTTGTATCTTCATTGAGATCCAGCCACTGATACCCAAAGCATTGTCATCGCTTATTTTATTTGTATCTTCATTGAGATCCAGCCACTGATACCCACAGCATTGTCAGCGCTTATTTTATTTGTATCTCCAATGAGATCCAGCCACTGATACCCACAGCATTGTCAGCGCTTATTTTATTTGTATCTCCAATGAGATCCAGCCACTGATACCCACAGCATTGTCAGCGCTTATTTTATTTGTATCTTCATTGAGATCCAGCCACTGATACCCACAGCATTGTCAGCGCTTATTTTATTTGTATCTTCATTGAGATCCAGCCACTGATACCCACAGCATTGTCAGCGCTTATTTTATTTGTATCTTCATTGAGATCCAGCCACTGATACCCACAGCATTGTCAGCGCTTATTTTATTTGTATCTTCATTGAGATCCAGCCACTGATACCCACAGCATTGTCAGCGCTTATTTTATTTGTATCTTCATTGAGATCCAGCCACTGATACCCACAGCATTGTCAGCGCTTATTTTATTTGTATCTCCATTGAGATCCAACCACTGATACCCACAGCATTGTCATTTTTTCAGTGCTTATTTTTTTTTTCTCCAATGAGATCCAGCCACTGATACCCACAGTATTGTCATTTTGCAGTGCTTATTTTATTTGTATCTCCGTTGAGGTCCAGCCACCGACACCCACAGCATTTTCAGTAATGTGCCCTTACAGATATATTTATTCTGTAAAAGAATGTATTGTTTCCATCCACCAGTAGTTGTTCTTTTCACTTTATTGTCGGTAAATACTTGATATGTTGGCCTAAATGGCTATCATCCCAAGAAGTTCCTATTCAACCTATATTTTATTAAATAAGTTATTTGCACTTTTTGTTTTATATGATCAACTCATATTGTTTGTATTCATAGCCCCTGATCAATATAGTGACCTTGAAAAGGTCAAAGCAGCTTTTATTCAAAACTTTGATGCACTCAAAACGGTAACACACACCAATGAAATGGTGGAAGCTGAAAAGGAAAGGATAAAGGAGGAGGCATGCAATGGTACATCGGAAGAAGAGTGTCAGAGAGGTCGATTAATTGACCTCAACTACCAAGGAAGATTAGAAGTGTATTTTGTATTTGATGCATCGCAAAGTGTTGGACAAGAAAACTTTGACACTTCAAAACGATTTGTAAAGAGTGTGATTACAAAAGTGAGCTAATAATTCATCGTTGTGGCCATCATTCGTCACAGATTCAGTCACAAATTATTATTATAATGTCACCATTTATTAAATTGGAGAGTGCCATACATTTATAAACAAGACACAACTGCTGCTGACCGGGGTTCAATTAGACTGATCCCTGGTTAGCGACGACGGAGTATCCCCTTACTTCGGTTTGGGGTTTTTTTGTGTGGCATGGTTGGAATCCCTTTTATCGTATTAGTTTTTGTACAGCGCTTAGAGGTTTTACAACATTAGACATTATATAAATTCAGGATATTATTATTATAAAACATGTGCGCCTGTTGCTAGTTTAAAATGCAAGGAATGAAAAACAGCACTTTAATTTGTTATTTCAGTCAGTAAAAATGAATGATGACTGAATATAAAAGCATTAACGTAGGCTTATGTGCCGCCAACCGTGCGCAGTGTCGCCAAATGTGTGCGCAGTGTCGCGAATTGTGCACAATGTTGCCAATTGTACACAGTGCCACCAATACAGTGTGCAACAAATCATCCTTTCTCCTGCCGTTTTTAAAAACACACTCTTTCATTCAACGTTAACAATTAATACATTGTATGTTATTAACAGCTTGGTGTAGGAAGTCGGGAGAAAGGACCTCTTTATGGCATTGTCGTGTACTCAAATGATGCTACAGTTTATTTGCAACTAACACAATATCAAAATGTTAGCACCATCCACAAAGTTCTTGACAAAGACGTGATATATGAAGGTATGAGGCCCGATTAGACCATTAATCATTTTAACACTATTCTGTAAATTCGGAAAATATACTTAAATGGCTCTAAACTAATTAGTGTTTATTTTACTATTTTATGATCAAACTATTGTACTGTATTTTCTATTTTTGTGTTCTTTAGGAAAAGGAACCAATACAAACGCAGGATTGAATGCACTTTTGGAAAATGTAATACCAACGGCTAAAAGGAACCTTCCAGAGACTGATTTGGAACCACAACGAGCCGTGTTTTTATTAACAGATGGTAAGACTCCTAGACTGTCTTCTGCTGTGGGAGTTGAATTTCTTCTTTCTTTCTTCTTCCTCAACTCCATATTAAAGCATGTATTATATTATATCAGCAAGTATCGTGAGGGTAGAATAAAAGCTCGTTAAATTACAAACCGGATAAAAATGTGCATTTACATGACAAGACAATTGAATATGGCAAAACTTGTGTTGGCAAACAATAAAACTAAATAATATATTAATATTTACATTTTTATGTAATTTAACAATGAATAGTAAAATCATACTGGGTATATTTCTTGAAAGAAAACAAATATTTTCAAAATTGTATTATTTATTCAAAGGTGAATCAAATACGGGTGGAAAGCCTTATAAATTAGCAGACAAGCTAAGAGAAGAACATGATGCCAAAATCCATTGTATTGGAATTAGCGAGAACGTAAATAAAGAGGAACTTCGTGATATTGCGAATACTCCAAACAGCGAGTATTATTTTCATCTTGGAAATTACCCAGATTTAGAGGAATTGGCCCATGCGATTGTCAGTGAGGAATACGGTACGTCATTTGCATTCATGTACATAAAGTCCTAAATAAAATATTGATCATTTGTGGCCGTAATAAAGTAATTCTGCACATGCTCAGAAGCATATGAGCATTCAGAATGACTTTTTAATTCGACAGCTGGGAAAAAAGTATGAAATGAAAAGAATAGAACATCAGAGTAATAAGAATGTTGGCGAATTAAATTAATGTTCATGCTTAGAATAATCATGATAATTCAGTTGTATTAAACTGTTGGAACGTGTGTAATAACTCAAAATACATTTTTAGATTATAGTTCATGTGGTATTGGCGGTAGCAACGTCAAATCACTTGGCAGAATTTTTGGCGGGAATGATGCTAACGATGGCGCCTGGCCATGGCAGGTTGCATTCTATGAAGAGACTGGTATTGTAAGTCCAATCAAATAATCTATACTAAGAAAAACTTATTGGAATGATGTAGGCCGTCTAAAGCCCTGTCTACTCTTTCAAACCAAATATGGTAGTGATATGGCATCATCATGTTCAAGCACATCACATCATAAATTTTGACAGTGTGGACAGAGCTTAACTCGCTATGACCTTCTTTTGTTTCATTCATTTATTATTTGTTACACTAAATAACTGTAGGGGCCTACAACCTTCTCAATCTCGGTCAACACAATTCATGTTTCTGGTCCAACTTATGGTCACTAGTTTGGAGCAGCAACGCTAATTGACAATATAGAAACCGTATTTCTGTAGTAATTTTATTTTTTTCATGAGTCGTTGCTGTTTTTGCCTCATATTCTTCAGTTCTTCAATCTATTTTGATTTTTTGTTTACGTCTTCATTTTTCGATAATTTAAGAAATTGACAGTTGTTATTCTTTATTTCTTAGAATAACCAAGACTTTTTCTGTGGCGGTACATTGATTTCAGATGAATGGATTTTGACAGCAGCTCATTGCTTTGACAGGAATCCTGTGGCAGGCATAGCTCAAGGAAAAGACTGGCAGACAACAACAGCTTATTTAGGTAACACGTGATACACAATAATGTCACATTATCGTCATAGTACAAATTTAGAACTATTTTAAATTTAGAATTGGTAACTGATCACCAATTATCTGCCAATGCATATGTTGCTGAATGTGAAGGGCTTCGCAGTATTCGTCACCAGCAGGGTAGTTTATAAACCTAATTGCAGATGTTTATAAATTACTGTATAAAAATATTTTTAACAACTAAATGAACCCAACAAAACTCATCCATAGCAGAGAAATATTTAAAATACATTTTTTTCAGGTTGGGTAGATACTTTGTTTAATCCAATTTTTGGTCAAAGTGATTAACTAATATGGAACATTAAAATGGCATTGTCAATGACAAAAAATGGAAAAAAAAAATATTTTTCAGAAAACAATATATCTTTAACAACTTAATCATACCGCAACAACAGATTTTAGTTATACACTAGTATTCTCAATTCTGTAAATGTCAAAAAATAAAACCTGAAACTTTAGTAGTTCGTGGTTCCTGTTTGTGGTTAAGTTAGAGGTATATTGTCCCCAAAAAACCTGAAAAATTAAGATTAATAAAATTAATTGCAGTTTTATTTAAATTAGGTTATTCGCTTTTGTAGAAAAAAAAAATAAGAAAATAATTATTTCACTTATAAAAAGACAAGAGAAATGGGTAATTTTAACCAAAAACCATTGTCTGACAAACAATTTAAGCATTTTTTACTTTGAATTACATTTTTTTAAAGTAAATAACTTTTGTTTCTATCCAGTTTTTGGTCAAAGTGAATAACTATTACGTGACATTAAAATGGCATATTCAACTAACAATTCGGAAAAAAAACCCTATTTTTTTAGGGGACAATATATCTTTAAGGAACCGAGTTTGAGGTTTTTCCTAATATTTATGGTTGCGAAAATCAATTTGTTTACGAACTAGACGAAGCAGCTCGCACGTTGCAAAATAACATTGAAGTTAAGGGTTTACGTGTTTCCTTAATAATTTAATTAATAATTGATCGTTACGTTAGTGACATGGTTGGTAACAAATACCATAAATGTGAAACTAAAATATTTACTTCTCTATCATAGATATTCAAAGATTTGATAAATACAAGTACTGTTATTTTTTAAAGGTTTGACCGACTTGGTAGCAGATATCGGAAGTTCACAATCTTATGGTATTGAAAGAATGATAAAACATGAGAATTACGACACTCATCAGTCTCCCGTATTTGACTACGACGTCGCTTTGCTTAAATTAAACGCTCCTGCCTACCTTTCACCCAGGATTCGCACTGCCTGTCTGCCTGACGTAACAGATACAAATCTAAATACAGGTGAGCCTATTACTTTAATACTTGATGCAAGGACAGGTTGTTAAGCGTGGTTCCCACTAGATACGTTCGCAAGGATGTACGCGCAACGCAAGCGATTTGACCAATGACAATCGACTGTTCGGATAATCCATCGATTGCCATTGGTCAAATCACTTGTATTGCATTATGTCCTCGCGATGCCTCTTTTGTGGGAACCAATCTTTAGGGCACCTTTATTACTCGAACTCGAGCCGATTTGTGAAGGAGTTCACAGTCTCGGCTGCAACAGAGTAGAGCTAGCTGCAGTAGATTACTGTATGCTAAATTTAATTTAAATATTTGTGGAAAAATTCCACCCTGCATTGTAATGATTATTGCATGAATTCTCAAAACAGCACATTTTTATCCAAAAAATTGTGATTTTGGAAATTTTTTTAATTTTACCTGGAACCATGATATTACTATTCACTATTATCGTTCGTTCATTTATTTATTCGTTCATTCATTTAATCGTTTATTCGTTAGAGTATAAACTGGAGGGAGGAAAAGTTACAGTGACAGGGTGGGGAAGAACTGAGGAAGTGAACATAAATGCCAAACTACAGGAGTTGATCATAGGCACGCAATCATACGATGACTGTAATGAAGGTGTTCAGGGCCAATTTAGCAGCCGTATGTTTTGTGCAGGAGGAGAAGCGGGAAAAGATGCCTGCCAAGGGGACTCAGGTGGTCCTGTTGTTCGAGGGATAGACTCCAATGGTGAAGTTAGGTATGAGGTGGTGGGTGTGGTCAGCTGGGGTAGAGAATGTGGAGTTGCAGGCCAGTATGGCTATTACACACATGTGCCCAAGTTACGTAGTTGGATTAAAGAGAAAACTGGGCTGTAAGTTTATATACTTATTGAATTTACCAATATGTACTCGCACTACTAGCAATGGCCAAAATATCTATAAATGCTATACATTCTAAATAATGTTTCATATGTAAGCTTGTTTCCTCTTGGATGCAACGCAAGCACAATACAATGGATCATCTGATCGTCAATTGCATTGCGTTTGGTTTAATGCAAATCAAGCTCAAGTAATTTGATCATCGAAACTGCGCCTACTTCCTTCCGTCCAAGTGGGAACGAAGCTTTCATATCAATGTTATTTATGTATTTGGTACAGTATACTATTGATGATAATGAATTTATAGTCCATGGGGCAGGCAACAAATGCTAAATAGGTTTCTTCTTTTGAAATACATCAAATCTTCATTTATTTAGTTTTGAAATGATTCTGTACATGATATTAAAACTTGGCTATCATTTAAGCAAGGTCGTCCATTTAACAAACACACCTAATAACCACCATTGAATTTGTCTTCCTTTAAACAATTAATTATAAAATAGTATTTTGCAGTAAACTTATAATTCAATATTTAAAACTGAGATTTAAATAATTTATTTCTTTTTGCCACGATATATAAAATGGATATTTTTTACAATGGATAATATATTTTCCTGAAAATTTCCAATAATTCAAATATAGTCAAAGTATTATACTGTACTATTATATTGCAAAAAAATACATAAAAAATTTACAAACTCTATCAATATCCAAGATTATGCCTTAAATATTTAAATTTGATTTTACTTAAAAAGGTGGGTTGATTTCTTGGTCAATATCTTTGGAGGTAAACATGATCCGAATAAAAGCAACAACCAAAAATAATCACAAACATTCAATAAGGTACACAATGAAATAATTGCACAAGAGAATGTGATTTGAAATAAGAATGGATACTTTGTACGGCACAAAACTACACTTACTAGGCTAGCTAAGTTGCATATGATATTATAAAACCATTAATTTGACATAAGAATAACAGATAACACAATGTAATAATTTATGATTAAAATAAAGTGGTTAAAGAAGAGTTTCAAATATCTTTAATGTTCTCGTTACGCTTTTTATAAGTAATTCCATCACATGGCAATGGGGATGAGATTGTTGGGAACAGCCATACAAGATACCATCGTGCTCCAAAAACTTCAAGAAAGTTATGCTTCCATCCAAGATCGTATTCTTTAATTCCGTGTCGCCACTCATATGTAACCTGCCCTCTATAAATTAACATTACATGAAAAATCAACAACGTAAAGAACATAAAACAAGATAAAATGCAAGTGCCACACTGAAATGATATGAAGAAAGATATAGATTCTGTTACACCAAACATCCAGCCAAGAATTGGAGCAATCATTGCTAGGCCTGTCTTTAAGCTAAACCCTCCAAGCAGGTTCCAGGCGTAGTCCATATTCATAAAGTTAGCATACAACGAACCAACAGCCAAGTAGAACACGGTCATCATATAATAGCGGTGATTACGTATTCCAACGCATTTCCCTAAGAATACGCAATGATGCTCCCTTTTCATGACGCATTTTCCGCACATAAAACAGTGTACAGCTCGCGGCGGGGAGTTTTGCATACAGGTGTAACAATATTGCCATCCAGGGTGCAGCACTGCAGGTAGAATTTCAGTTCCAGTCGAAGTATCTACAACTATTGCAAGAATCAAATTTCCAAGCGTATTAAACAGGAGGTAAAATCCTAAACACACATGTAGATACATTGCAACAGTTGGAGTTGGGTAGAGCTCGGGAAGAATGATAAATAATTCGAAATAAATCTCAACGAAAAGCTCAGTTATCACAAATACAACAGCTAGCTGATCAGTTTTTCGGCGAGGAACAATACTTTGCCACTTTCTTTTATCCATTTTGATAAATTCGATAATTAAAGCGAAGTTTGCTAAGAGAAAAATGAGTAAGTACTCCGTAAGTACCACTTTTGTTTCCTCGTTTAAACTTTGACCTTTATCATTTTGTGACTTGTTTGTTCGATATTTAATACCGCAGCTAAATGATTTGAGATAACATAGGTGGCAGCAGATTGAATTTGTTTTTGTTCTAAAAATTATAAATTGAAGTTAACCTGTTTTCCTCAGATAATACGAATTAAATTAATATTTAACAACAATTTTCAAAACATTGAAATACTACCACATCAATTATTGTTGTTCTATCTCCATACAGGTAAGTCAGCTAATTAAAATAAACCACACCGTTTATTTGAAATTTTGGGCTACTATTTTTTATTATACAATCAAGACATACATATAGTATTATTTATTATACAATCTAAATAAAATGTCAACTAAACTAAAAGTGCACACTTATTATTCTACAGTAGGCCTACTATATATAGAAATGTACAAAATCTAATCTGTAGTTGTTCGACTTTTCGCTCGGAGTATGGGGGTATCTTTCTTAAAACATGGTTCCCACTCTAGAGACGCAACGCAGACGTGACGCAACGCATGGGATTGACCAATCACAAGCGACGGTTTGATAGTACGGGAACCAAAGAATTAGACGGCAGATACTAATTCGAAATCGTATATTTAGTTCGTAGCCTACATTAAAATCCACTCGTCGTAACGTAACTAAAATCTTCAGCAACCGGCCATTCATCTTTCTTTTTGTTGGACTCTTTATGTGGCTGCTCTTCATGATCGTCGTAGCTACTTTCTGAGTGTTTTTCTTCATCAAAGTCTTCATTTAAAGCGCTGATGCATTCACTTGTTCCTATCCCCGAAGAAGAGTGCGGTAAACTCAAATCGTTTAGGCGCGTGTCCATGAGATCGCTTAGTCGTCGTCTCGGTAATTCATCAAATATTTCAATGTCGGTTTGCTGCGGACTTGGCCCGTCCTATGAAAACAATGTAATAGGTTTTTTTTTATTATAATTTGTAAATACGACTACTAAACTATCACTTATTCTCCGTATTTTGTTTTTTAAGAAGACATTGCGCAACGCAACGACCAAGCGAAACGCAAAATAACAAGCGATGGGTTATCTTGGACGCAACGCAAGGATGACGTAAGCCCACCATTGACCAATCACACGACATGTCATCCAAAGTCATTTTTGCGTTGCTTCCGCGAGTGAACAAAGCGTAGAGAGTCTGATTTTTAACTAAAGGTGTGGAGTAGGAACAGCAGTGAGTTAAGCTCCAGGCTTAGTTAGCACCCGAACTACCAGGGTAGCTCGGATGACCTCTATCTACCAAATTAGCGATAACTGTGCCATTTAAACAAATTTACCCGTGTAAATAACTAAGCCTGTTTTAACAAGCCCTATAGGTCAGAAGTGAAGTCAGGTGGAATGCCATCCTGAGATGAGTAGTAGTAATTAGTACAGTCTTGTTTATTTTAAATTTTACTTTCTATGGACCAGAGATTCCGAAATAAAAGATAAGATTGAATTGAATTGAAATAACGCGTAATATACCGTAACGTACAATTTGATGATAACGTACAACGTTTCTACTTACCAAATGCATAAATCGCCATTCGATTTTAGGATTGGCATTAATTTGAGACCGTTTATAAAATATGACCACAATGCAAATAAATAAGAAAGACAGAGCAATCATACACAGTACCACTATTAAAACGGTCGCCGTGTGAATTCCCTTGTGCGCAGACTCATCGTCTTCTTGATTTGCATTGGAACCTAGAGTAATGACAATTTTATATTTATATGGTAAATGGAGGGAGTGAAGTATATAGGGTATAAAAATCAATATGTATAAATAATGCATTTGAGAACATTTACACACGTAGGCTAGGTCAGTTAGTAACTCCAGTGTGTGCAATGTGTATGTTATAGTGTGTTCCTCTGGTAAGATGCTATTATTATTATTATTATTCATTCAGGCAAAAGATACGTTTTACAAAATATAATACAAATCAACAAATTAAACAAACACAACGCAAAAGAGAATATAAAACATAGTCACTAGCTGCCAGGAAAGCACAAAAGCCTAAGCCACTGTCACCAATTAGGTGTGTACCTCCATTAACAAAGTTGTAACAGTATGGTAGAAAAACAATTTCTTACTTACTGTCATCGCCATTGTCAGTATTTGTAGCACTACATACATAGCTTTTGACAAATGCTTCCAATCCAATATACTCGGTCCCATCGAGTGCTACGTTTACCGCTGCGATTCCAACTTTCACCAAGTACTGTCCTGTGGTGGTAGGCCTACATCTGGCTTCTAGATCGAACCACGTTGCGCTGGCAGGCAATCTTGAACTCCAACTTAATCCCGGGAACTTGTAACGTACGTAGTACTTGCTGATTGGTCCATTACGCGTGGTTGGAGGTAACCAGGTTACGTGAATAGATGTGATATTTGTGTAGGAGGTTGTTGTCATTCGGAGAGTTTTTGATGGCCCAGGCTCTAGTAAAAGTAGTAAACTAATTTAAAAAAACTAATCTTTTCACTTCATTTTGAAACGTTTTCATGATAAATGAAATCAAAGAAAAAAATGTTTGGTGATTGGTTGTCGGATGTAGTTGATTTTTTATTGGATTTTTTAAGAAACATTTTACCTGTCATATCTGTAGTTGTTAATATTTTTGTTGACCATTCACTCCAGCCCGCTGATTGGTTCTCGTAACTGTCGAATTTTGAACTCACTTGAATTTCATATTCAGTGAAAGGTTCCACATCGCTTAGTTTAAAGTTCTTTTTCTTTAGACCACGTATCTGGAAGTGTAAACAACAATGCGCGCATGTACAAATAACCACATATGTTTTGGTAGTCTAGGTTAAACTAGACAGAGTTTTGACTTAATATTAGTAAAAAGATAAATATTTTGGCACATATGGCGTTTCATACGTATACTACTTGAGCTTAAACTTAATTTTCAGACAAAAATCGAAAAGCCGATTGGTGGACTAATAACACAAAAAAGTAACTACAGACAGACAGACAGGGCGAGTCTAATGGTTTGGTCCTCAATAGAGATACCCCTCCCCCCCCCCCCTCTTCACTTGATATCCTTCCTAGTTATTTTTAACCTCCTTCCCCCAAAAGAAAGTACAATCATTACCTGTCTCCATTCCCCTGCTGTTGGTTCTTTATACTGCAGTCTGTAGAGTAACATGTGTTTATAAAGTATAACACCTTTCGGCTTCTCCCATGACATTTCAATATAATCATGATATTTACTCTTCACCTGTAGCCCTACAGGAGGCAGCGGGATTGCTACGAATAAAATAAAGATTTAATATATAAATTGCATTTTAAGGGGCTCCCATCAGCATTAAATTATATAATTTAGTATTCCCCAGCCTTTGCTGGTTCTCACTAGGACGCAACGCCAGGACGTAAACGTAACGCAAGCGAGTTGACCAATGACAAGCGACAGTTTGTATAATCTATCGTTTGATTGGTAAACTCACTTGCGCTTGCGCTTACGTCCTTTCGTTGCGCCCTAGTGACATGAGAAGGAAGAGAAGAATTACATATTAATATAGAAAGTTCCATCCGAATTTCAAACTTGAACTTATTAAACATAAGGTGATATATTTAATGTCCACCTCAATATATAACAAGTCACCCCTATACCTCCGTACATTACCTTGCTCTTTGGGATAATATTCAACTGAGTCGGAGGTTGAACCATACCGGTTGGTAGCGTTCAAGGTGATGGTTTGCCTACCAATGTTACCATAGTCTTTGTTGCGGAATTTCACCAACAGTCTCAATCCGTTATCAATTATAATATTGCTTTCCGGAATTTTGTTAGGTAAGTGAAGTCTTCACAAGCCATTGGAAATAAAGAAAATACAAATTTAAATAATCAAATTGAGAAGTATTGAGAAGTATTTATAAAGGGAACAATATCATTATCATCATTATCATATCATCATCATCGTCACCGCCTTCGTCATTACTTTCGTGGCGTCATCATCACTTTCGTGTCGTTATCATTATCATCATCACTTTCGGTGTCGTTATCATCATCTATGTCATGTCGTCGTCATCATCATCTCTTTTGTGTGTCGTCATCATCATCATCTTTTTTCGTGTCGTCATCTTCATTTCTTTCGTGTCATCATAATTTCATATTCCGTTTTTGCTTTTAATCGTATATTCATTATCATATTCAACGTTCGTAATCGACAATCATTGTTATCATCAACTTTATCTCTCTCATTTTCATCATCAGATCATTGATTAATTTAAACATCTTTATAAATACGGGATTGTTTGGATGACGTCATAATGTGTTTGATAGTTGATACCAACTTCCCAGGAACAGTCGTACTTCTGAATGGTTGTTGACGAACAGCCCAACTGACGGATTTCAGGCTCTGAAGATAATAAACATACCGACAGAAGTGATGTCACAAAGAGGCATACAATTGACGCACGCGTACAACTGATGATATTGTAGCTGGTACTTTATTATAATAGTAGGCCTACGCTGTTTGTATACGCGCGTGTGCGTGCACTATACACGTTTCTGATAAGTCTAGTTGATTTTACTTCACCTTAGACCAAGATAAAATAAATTATACAAACATTTTGATGTACATTATGTGTTTCTGAGAAAATATGTCAACTTCCTGGATTTCAAGACTTTTTCTCAGAGAATAATTGGATATATAAGCCTAATGCGTTTAAGACAATTGTGCACATTCATGAGAATGATTTTAGTACAGGTGCTATGGTTTAGATCTAAGAAATTGGTCTACTTACTGTTTGAGAGGACATTTGTCAGAAATGAAAACATGAAACAAACGAACACGTCACCTCTGAACATTGTAAATTATGTAAACAAAAAGCTTAGTATTATTAGTAATATGGTGGTATGCCCATGGTAGTAGACTGCGATGAAAGACAGCAATGGACATCGCCAAACGCAAGTTGGTAATCGATGAAAATGCTCCTGGCTGTTCGCATTTTGATATATATTAACTAAAACCACCATATCCGAGACATAATCAAGTATGAAGGGAAATAATAGCTATGCTCATTCAACCAACGTGCGTATCGATCGCTCCTTATTTAGTATTTGTTGACACGGTTCAGTGGGCACGCTTGATATTGATTACCCTCGTCTTATAATTTACGTTTGTTAATTTATAAGGAATAAAGCATAATTTGTGCTTGTTTTGTAAAATTACA
This sequence comes from Antedon mediterranea, assembly GCF_964355755.1. Taxonomy (NCBI): domain Eukaryota; kingdom Metazoa; phylum Echinodermata; class Crinoidea; order Comatulida; family Antedonidae; genus Antedon; species Antedon mediterranea. Next base: position 29,206,444 of record NC_092673.1, on the reverse strand, counting down.
GAACATTATAATTCACATTGATGGCAGTGTTTATATGATTTAATTAACTTTGTATTTTATTAATATATTTTTTAGATATTTGTTATTATTCAAAAGAACTTAATTATAAGACAATAGACCTATGTGTTTATAATAATTTAATTAACGTTGTATTTTATTACTATATTTTGTAGATATTTCTAATTTATATAAAGAACATAAAAATAAGACACTATATTCATATCATGTTTTTTTTTTTCAGTTTATTGGGGTTTTCTCCCTTAACAACTATTCATAAATTTAAATACTACAACACATAACTAAGGTACTACTTTAAAAAGATATATAGCTTTTATACTCCACCACGAGTGCCTACATAGAAGATAGATAACATCACACAAATACCAGACTGGTATTACGAATTGTATTCCCACAAAATGCGTAAGCCTAACACAATAATTAAAAAAAAAACTACGCTATTAAAATACCAATATTAAACGTTCAAAATAATGTTCATGTTATGAGGAACATATGCCGTGCCGTTTTTAGGCTGTTGATCACTCTTTCGTTGATCGGACCCCTCCTCCTCCGGCGGAGGCGGCGGCGGCACAAGATGTCCAATAGCGTTATGCGGCAAATAGCTATCAGTTGCTATTTCGTTATTATTACCCTTTCCCTTAGTGTTATATCCTATTTTGAAGTCTAATGGGGTGTACACTTCTTCATTTGTGACGTTTTGAGGTAAACATCGCGGATCAGGCCCAAGCACGTACCCCTCATTTGGGAGGGGTGGAAGTGGTTTGGCATTTTGTTCTATGCCCTCTTCTTGAGCCGGCGAAGGTGAGTGTTGGGTATCATTGATTGAGTTTGGTCCGGCTATTTTCGAGTAAGTGACTGCTAGCTTTGCATGACAAGCAACCCCAATTCGGGTGTACAGGTCATCGTCATCGGTACTGTTGCTTGCATTTTCTGAAAAACTGAGTTTGTCTAAACTTGTGTTATATACGTTGAGTTCATCAAACTTTTCTTCCTCCAGTGCAGTCGGCGGACACTAGAGTAAATATTTGATATAAATTAGTACAAATCATAGTTATTATGCTTGTGATTATTATTCAAAGCATTTGCATTGCGCGTACATCATTGTGTTGCGCGTACATCATTGTGTTGCGCGTACATATTGTGTTAGGATGAAAGTTTGTAATTGGATAAAATAGAGCTCACCTCTTCGAATTTGTATCGCCTATTTATATTTGGTGAACCACTTAAGTCCAGTTTACTGTTCCTTTTGATAAGACACCAGGCGAGGATCAACAATAAAACTACAAGGCTTATGACAATGATCACTGTCAGTGTTATGATGACAACATTATTACCATTGGCTATCGGAGTTGGTACTGTAATTAAAATTATAGGAGCATAATAATTGTTTTTTTACAGTAATTGCAGAGTGGAAACAGTTTTTAGAAATAAATACCTCTGTAGGCTTATGGCCAAAAGTAAGATCTTTGTATGGTCAACAATAAGACCCCTGAGTTTGATGGACGAAAATAAGACCTGTATGGCTTGTGGCCGAAAATAAGACCTATGTAGGCCTAGATGGCCGAAAATAGGACGTATGTAGCATATGGCCGAAAAGACCATGGCCGAAAGTAAGATCTCTATATGGCCGAAAATAAAACACATTGGCGTGGCTAAAAATAAGACACCTGTATGGCCGAAAAAGTAAAATTTGTGACTATCATTATCATTATTATATCGTTCATCATCCATTTGTTTATTTTTAGAGTTTTTTCGTTGAATAGGAAAGATCTGTAAAAGGCCAACATTTTTTTTTCCAAATACAGGTACCTCCATCATGCCTCTAATAACTTACGCATTGTGACGTAATCAATTCCACAGACAGGAAAGTCTCTTTGAGCCCACTCTCCTTTCAGAATGATATCTCCAACTTTATTGACAGCAGCCACGGTGGTCGTCAGAATACCACCATCCGTTCGGTTAGTACAATCTACAAAAATGTCTATCGCAGTGCCAGTTGTAGTTTTCGTTGACCACTCCTGTCGGCGATACCGGTTGCGAACTTCGTAATAGTCTATTGGTCCGTTGGTTTCAGATGGAGTCCTCCATTCTAGAGCTAGGGTGTTTGATTCAGGAATGAACATCGCCGACATATTGCTCACAATACCTGGTACTGGAATTGAAATAATTGATTTATTTTATGATCATAATGCCTAAACTTCATTCAAAATCATTGTCAGTGAATCAAATTCCGAGTTACACAGCTCAGAAGCTCATTATAGAAAGCTAAAAATGTTATTTTAGCCTACTTCAGACAAAATAACAAGGTGTTACAACGAAATCAAATTGAGGACTTACCACCAGGGAGTGTTGCGACTTGGTGGACTGGAGACCACGACCCCCATTCTGTGCGCTCAATTCTGCTTGCTAGTCGAATTTCATAAACAGTATATTCATCCAATGCTGTAAGCGTAATTGAATTCTCATCGGTCTCCAATAGACTGCTAGGCTTTTGTGGACGGATGATAAAACAGTAGTAACATTATTCAAGGATTTCAAAGATAATTAGTACGCGCGCGTACATAAAACGTGCGTGTACATAAAACGTGCGCGTATACAAGGTGTGCGTACATAAAACGTGCAGTACAAAACCACACCAATATTATCAGAATTTAAACGCGCAAGTCAAATGTTTCTTTTCGCATGAGCAAATAACAAATTATTATTTACCTGATTGTGTTTTCGATATTCAAGTTGGTACATGAGCATATGCGCATAGCTGTTAACATCTTGTGGCTTTTTCCAAATGACTTCAATAGTTGTTGATGTATTGCTTGGAAACTGGATGTTAGTAGGTGGGTTTGCTCTGGCTGTAATTGATTGTTACAGTAAATAATCAACAGTTTCGGTTATTTTGTTTAGACATTTCATTTACGTGTACAGTATTTGTATCGCCGTAGCCTATATAAAGCGTGTTCCCATTACGACGCAACGCGAAGACGTAAGCACAACGCAAGTGAGTTGACCAATCAATAGAGACAGTTTAGATGATGATCCACTGCGTCGTGATTGGTCAAATTGCGTTGCTCTTACGTCCTTGGGTCCTATAATAGTGGGGACCTAGCTTAGGGCTAAGCCTCATAATTAAATATGTATTCTTTTAAACGTTGTTCTTACCATCTTCCCGGGGATAAAACTTGACGCTGCTTGTTGTTTGACTTTTCGTACCACAAACTTTAATTTCTTGGGAAAGTACCGAACCATGTGTGTCTTTATGAAACCTACATGTTAGTTTCTGACCGTTTTGAACCAATTTTTTCTTAGCAGGACAGACTTCAATTTCTGATTGATATCTAAAAAAATATATGCATGTAAAACCTAAGTTTTGGATATTTTGGGGCAATCAAATGAATAAGAAGAAAACTGACATTTGCTGGACACTGTCTTCGCAGTAAAGAAGAAATCATTGCAGGAGAGATGTTCTGATGTGGCAGCCAAAACATGGGCTTGCAAAACAAGGAAGACCAGCACTCAATACATTGATGTACTAGAGGCGGATATTGGTATACAGAGAGATGAACTGGCTGTCATAATGGCACATAGGAAGTTATGGAAGAATCTAGTCATAAGTTCGCGTATGTCCCGGACTAAGAAAGTAAGTAAGTAAATTTTCTTTGCGGCACTTACCGATCATCAAACGTGACAGTGTAATAAGTTATATTGTCATTAGGTCCAATTGTCCAGGAGCAACTGTAGTCTTCTACATTAGTGCTGACACATTTCAGGTCTCTTATTGCAGGTGCTGAAATTTAATAATTAGGCCTATTACATAAATAATTTCCTTGATAGTAGACATAGGCCTATATTCTAAAACGGCATTCTTTTGCAACTTACGAAAACTTGAGTTAACAACACCAAATATTAGAAGAATTATCCATTTGTGAAGTTTCATTGCTGAAACGATGAAGATATTAAACACTCAGTAGGCCTTCTTGTAGAACCACTGGAAATTAACGCCACAATTGTTTTCTACTCTGTCAAAATTAAACGTATTGAAAACATATATGATACTTGGATTAACAAAGCATATCATAATAACAATGTACGCCTACTGTTTAAAAAAGAATATCCTCTATGATACTATGGGGTTCTACAACCTTTTATGAATACGATAATGAAACGAGTTCTTTTCAATATCGTGTTTCGCACTGTTTACAGCTTGCAAAAACATACCCATCCCTAAATCTCTACGGAAATCAATATAAATACAGTTGAATATACAAACAAGCCTGAAATTTAAACTATTAATTTACCACAAAAAAATGCGTGTTTCCTTGGCTTAATCTTTACGAAAATAAACTGCCTGCGTGTCCTCTTTTCAAACAAAATGTATATTGTCGTCTGGTCTCAACCAACAAGTGCACACACATCTTGACTTGCAGTTCCTTGTTTACAAGGCTGCATGTTATTATTTCGAGTGAGTTTTCTCGCAGTAGCTGTAAAATGTAAAAATAATCAATGCTGGGTTGTAGCGTCGGTTTAATGTTATTGTTCTTTCATGCAACAATAGCGAATTACATCTGGTTCGCTCTATCAGATCAATAATATTAATAGAGAGTTCGATTTCAGAGCGTTAGTGGTGGTATCTGGACATGATGCCCATCAACACATCCATCAGGATCACCATAATTATGCGCATGCTCACAAACATCTTGGTCATACTCAAACATTCGAGTAAGTATACGGTAACGTCATTGTGCTGCTGCATGTCAAGAAATAATATACAAACATTTGGTATTCAATATTTTGACATTTTATTAAAGATATCAAGACCATTAATTTATCATTGTTTTCATCATAATCATCATCATGCATCAGCATCATCATTAATAATCGTTATCATCAAAATCGTAAAGATCGGAAAAAAGTTTTAAAAAAATATATTATGTTTAAGAATAAATATTAGTATTAAACTATTATTATTATTACTTTCTAATACAATAGGCCTAAATATGGAAACATTATGTGGTTAGAATGTTAATATAAGCGTACTGTTGAAAGTTAGTAATATAGTTATTGCTTGGTTACCATGCTGTAGTCAATAGTTACGTAAGACGCAACGCAAAGCTATGAACGAACTGTTGTGATTGGTCAAATTACTTGCGTTACCAATAGCTGACCAGGATTCTTTCACATTTAAGTCTGTATTGAATCCTCTCTTGTTTTCGAAATTGGAACATACCCGCATTTTATTATGTTTTCTTCGTTTATTTTAGTATTGTAACTGTCTGATGGGTAAAACTCTATGCTGACGTCATTTAAAATATCCTCTTCTATTTCTAATGAATCTAGCGTTATGACGTCAATGATGGGATGCCGGACACATTCAGGTGGAGGGCCACTATCGTCAAAATTAATCTTAACGTACGTACCAAGTGGAGGATTTGGGTCGGATTTGTCATGGTTTTCGGAACAAATCGGAAAATCAAAGGCTATGGTATATTGCATTTGTTGATACGAGTCCACAGCAGACGAACGCAGTGACGTCGTGTTGCTGGCGTAGTTGTTAGCGGCAGACGGACGTACTGACGTCGTGTTGCTGGCGTAGTTGCCCACAGTAGATGAACGTAATGACGTCGTGGTGCTAGCGTAGTTGTCCGCAGCAGACGGACGTAGTGACGACGTGGTGCTGGCGTTATTGTTGTCGTCAGGGGCTGACATCTTCTCAGTTTTCTCTTCTTGAGGACGTAATTCCGTATACTGCTCCTTTTCAGGGATTTTCGGTGAGTATTTCTGCAAAATATGATACAGTATACTTTATAGACCTACATACATCAACATTGTTATCATCATCACCATGAAATGACTCACCCACCGCCTCATTGGGGTCTTCATTACGTGTCTGTCATCACACACAACATAAATATCAATTGTTCATTATTCTTACCAAATGTTTCCATTTCAGCAGACTTGATTGAATATCTGCGCTGTTCTTCATATCCAAAAGTGTACAATGCCGCGTAATGCCAATGACAAACACTATTGCCACGAAAATAACGACTACTGTAGTAGCTAACGTGAACGAAACATATAGCCACTGTGGTGGAGCTTCTAAAAAGAAATCAGTATTTTATTTTTTACGTCCACAGTGCATCACTAAGGTACTTTTATGACGTCACATGCGATAATAAGGTAGAGATACTCTTGACACAGTTTAAGATAATTTTGCCCTAATTTTTTGTTGTATGTCATCTTAATGTTTCATAATAGTTAATCACTTTGACCAAAAACTGGATCGATAAAAAATGATTTACCTGAAAAAATGTAATTTAAAGCAAAATATTGGTTAAAATTAACCGTTTCCTTTGTATTTTTATAAGTTAAATAATAATTTCTTTTTTTTCCGGAAGTGAATAACTTCATTAAAACTGCAAAATGACCTATTTAAAGTCTGATTTTATTAATTTTAATTGTTCATGTTTTTGGAGGACAATACTTTAAGAGAGATTGACATCATTAATATTAATAAGAATGATAGAATTTATAGAAATTGCATTAAATATTCAGCAATTCGTAGCAGAGAAGCTGATCTTTATACCTACCTGCTATTGTCGTTGGGGGCGGGGCAGTAGTAGCCTTATTAGTAATAGAACCCGCTGTGGTGACTTGGTTTATAGTTTGTTTACTCCACTTGGCCTCTTCATCATATATGAACAGTTTAAAACGACTCGATATACTAATATTGTAAGTTGTATACGGTGATAAGTCACCAATGGTACATTGCTGTTCATTCTGTGATGAATATTAAAATATTATTAGACCGAGAACTTAATTATGTACATATTACGTTACATATTATTTTACACATTTATGAAATAACTGGAAAGATAGGCCTACCCGCTCCAAATTTGCACGCGCAAAACCCATACTTTTAATAAAGATAGGGTATACCAACCCCTGCCTGTTATTAACAATGTGGACCCTATAATTAGAATGAATTAATTAAAAACGTCGTTATCCCTACCATTTCAATAGTTTTATCTACATCCGGGTTCCAGTAGTGTACTTTGTAGCGTAAGCTCCGAGTACTTTTTGTAAGGTCACGCGGCCTCTGCCAAATGGCAGTTATGGACATTTCAGTGACATTGAAGTTGATTCCTGAAACTTCCCTTGGTATTGCTAGAACAAACACACATTTTTTCAATGGGGTAATGTCGGTATTTTGTTGCTATACATACTTAGGGTTTAAAGTTCGAACTTAATTGGACAAAATGGTAAACGCGCCGCAAGTAATATGACCAATCACGATGGATAATTTGTGATTGGTTTCTAAACTTAAATAAGATTGCGAAATGTATTACCTTCTGTATATGGGACAAATTTCAATTGATCAGAAACAAGTTTTCGATTTCCATCGGCGGTTTTTCTGTACACCGATACAATCTGCGCTGTGAACTCTCCTTGGCCTTTTGCGCAGTCAAAATTAACAATTGTGGCTTTTCCATCTGATTGAAAAGATTTGTTGATTGGAAAAATTCGTATGCTGTTGATATGATAAACAATAAGCATGTATCATAATACGTGAAGAAAAGGCAAATACGAAGAATAAAAATAAAAACACGACAGAAACTCGTACACAATGAGTCCACCGGTCTAAGAAAAGTGCCTATAGGCCTATACCCGAATGGGCCCGGATAAAAGAATTAGATGAAGCCATTTTCATTTAAATTATCAGTGTTTATTTAGTCAAATTGCCAAGGATTGGATGCTTGGATTCAATAAGCATTCAAATAGGTCTATAAGCACTTTCCATATATAGCATAGTCAATTAAGCACTTTCCAAATATAGGCCTAGTCTATTAAGCACTTTCCAAATATAGGCCTAGTCTATTAAGCACATTCCAAATATAGGCCTAGTCTAAGCACTTTCCATAGGCCTAGTCTATTAAGCACTTTCCAAATAGGCTAGTCTAAGCACTTTTCAAATATAGGCCTAGTCTATTGAGTTCCAAATATAGGCCTATAAATCTAAACCCTCTCCAAATGTAGGCCTAGTCAACAGTAGTCATAGACACTTACTCATCGTCCCAACGTCTCGATTCAATGTCATAGGTCACATTTCTACCATGTGAACGTGATTTCCAAATACATCTATACTGGTCGATCGTTGTGCTTTCACACGATAGATTTCCATACGGATTACCTTTGAAAAATAAAAATGTGCAAGATCTTAACTTGAGAATCGGGTCCCCATGAGGTCAACAGACAAGCAAATATATCTATTAAGAAAAGATCAGATGCATTTTCATTTCAACGCCTCCACCCCCGATAACCATGTTAATTTTTAATAGAGTACAACAATTTTAGTCGCGTGCAACACGACTCTAGCTCACTATGTCGGTTGGTTGGTCGGACGGTTGGTCGGTAAACACTGACTTGAGCACGCGACTGCAGCCATGTATATGGCCTTGTTATTTTTCAACATGAATCTTACTCATAATGGTTATGGTTGCAAAGTACACTAATGTTGTATATTCGAGCAGTAGGCTACTTACTTGTACTTGGTTTCAGTAAAAAGGTCCAAAACACGACAAAAATGGTGGAGATGAGGGTATTCATACTTGAGGAATGATAAGCCTATACAGTTATTCCCTAATTTGACATTGTTTGTCAGATAGATTTGTCCATATATGTTAGATACTCTATACGTTGATTTTAGTCTACCACGTCAATTAATATTTTCTGAAGAAAAGATAAATGAATGTTTCAAGAAATATACGTTTTTAATCTATAAAGTAAACGCAGTAATTGGATGTTACAAACCAATACAACAAACAATACCATGTAAACTCATTGTAAAGCCTGGTAACTAACTGTTATTTATGACATGGAATTTTTATTTTTAAAACAAAGTAAGGGCTTACCTAAACACCAACGCAGTTAATCCATGCAGCTCACTTAAACACTACTTGAACGTTGTAATACAAACGATAACAATTATACTTGAAGGAGTTGGTCCGGATATAGGAGTTGTTCTAAAACGAAAGTAAAGTACACACATATATATACACATACATACATAATGATTATTATATAGTTGTTGGTTTGTCATGCATAACAAGACACATTATGTATGGTCCAATGGTTGGCCACCAATAGGTATTAAAATATATAGTAAAAACCACCATATACAGTTTTTTTAACTTACCTTTTCAACATATATTTTCACCTTCGATATTGAAACCTTTTTCAGTTAACATCATTATATTGTATGGCCTGTCACTTTCACTTTTAATTGCTCTTTTTATTTTATTTATTTCATGGATTACTTTTATTTTCATGTGAAGGGCATAGAGGCTTTAAGCATTATGTGGTTAAAAGTCAAAATTTATTTATTAATTATGTTTTCTTGCAAGTTTACATTAATCATCAAGAGTAATATACTTGAAATCAATAATGATCAATACTTGAAATCAATAATGATCAATACTTTAAATCAATAATTATCAATACTTTAAATCAATAATGATCAATACTTTAAATCAATAATGATCAATACTTTAAATCAATAATGATCAATACTTTATATCAACAAATTAAAACTTTTCAAATTCAATTATGAATTTTCAATACGAACCGAATAATCAATACTTAATGATAATAATCAATACTTAATGATAGTAATCAATACTTAATGATAATAATCAATATTTTAATAATTGATATCGTAAAATACCATAAAGCACAAAACAATAAGGATAGGTTAGATAGGAAACTGAGGTTATATCAATAAGTGTTTAATGACCCATGTTTTAACAGGGAAGTCCCGGTTCTTTTTTCCAGTTAACGCCACTATTATGGAAGAGTATTGATGACTTCTAATAATAGCTTCATTGCTTTAACGTTAATGTATCATTTCTTTTCCTTCCTTACACTTTATATAAATGTATCTATTGATTAAACCAGTGTAGAAATAAGAAACAATAATAATAATAACAATAATACCAATAATAATAATAATAATAATAATAATCATAATAATAAAATAGTAACTTCTTATTTTATAATTTAACAGCGTTATTCAAAAAAGGAATTTGTAAATGTAAACATTTTAGGCCAACAACGTCGAAGTGTTTCGTGATTCTACCTAGTTTGACAAAAAAAAAAGTGTGCCCAAATATGGTGTTGATATGCCTAATATGGTACATATATGAGCTTTACGAATGTTGTTCGACTCTCTGCTATATTTCCTTTCACATTCGCCTTTTATAATAATATAACTATGTTTCGGCTCATGTAAAAATACCGGTAGACATAACAAAATTTTATTAAGACACTGTAGGCTAAGAAATATAATTTAATCGTTTGATAATAATACCCGCATAAATTATGCTGCAAATTATGCATATATATGTATGACGGTGTGGTGTTCACACTGTTTAAATCAGAAGGGATTGCAAGTTCATACGTACCTACAATACATATTAATGGAAGCTACGGTATAACATAGGACAATGTATATAAGAAGATGGTTTCCTGTATTATTTATATTATTAGTTGTAAAATGTAACATTTGTCGATCTCACAAAAAACCTAATATTGTCATATTTCTGGCCGATGACGTGGGCTATGGTGATCTACAGGCGACTGGAAACCCGATCTCGAATACTCCAAATATTGATATACTCTACCGAGATGGGTTGAAACTTACACAATTTTATAGTTCGGGTCCTGTTTGTACCCCATCCAGGTTTGTGAATTAAAATTAAATTTATTATTATTTAGCGATATCTAGTTGAAAAAAAAAGGTGTTGTGTTTTTGTTTTATTCGGTATAAATTACATTTTCTTTTAGAGCTGGCCTATTGACTGGTAGATATCCGGTACGGAGTGGTTTTTGGAACGCCCTGGATACACGGTCAGTGCTGCGCTTAAGTAGTCCGCTAGGGCTTCCTCACAACGAGACGACCATTGCCGAACTCGTAGCTGAACAGGGATACAAGTCTGCCCTTGTTGGCAAATGGCATCTTGGAGTTGGTCGTAACAGAGAGTTTCTGCCACGGCATCATGGATTTGACCATTATTTCGGTATTCCTGTCTCGCTTGACCTTTGCGGATGTCCAACTCTAATCTGTTTTCAACCAGATGTACCTTGTACCGTAGACTGTTTAGATACAGAAGTACCTTCTCCATTATTTCTAGAGGATGAGATCATTGAACAACCGGTGGATCTGTTTACACTCATTGAAAGACAAACCGCAGCCGCTAGAAGTTGGGTTACAGAGTTCAGTGAAGGTGGTAATCCGTTTTTACTTATGTACTGGTTTGTGCAACCTCATGTTCCACTTTTTCCTAGTCCAAGATTTTGTAATTCCACCTTAGGTGGATATTATACCGATTCCATAGCTGAAATGGATTGGCAGATTGGAGATATCATCAAAACATTAAAGGATATTGGGGAATTTGACAACACTTTGTTTCTATTCACATCCGACAACGGGTGAGTTGGTAATATTGAAATAGCTCATAACAACCATGACATATTAAATATTTTAATTAAATTTAATTTAAACTAAATAAAAGTATATACAGTATTTATACAATTGGAGGCGTCATCAGATCACAATTTAATTTTAAAAAAAAAGAAGATATTTTCACGATGTTGTTTTCTTTTAGGCCAAACAAAGATGCAGTTTTTGATGGTGGTTCATCTGGGCCACTTAGATGTGGAAAGGATACCACGTTTGAAGGCGCCACACGAGTACCGGGTGTGGTGTATTGGCCAAGTCGAATTGCTCCTGGTATATCTAGGGAAATTATCAGTCATCTAGATATATTTCCAACAATTGCAAATTTGATTGGGTCGTCAGTTGACAATATACAACTTGATGGTCATGACATCAGTGATGTGATTTTTAACAATGGAAAGGTAATTGAATAGCAAGCAAAAAGAGAGCGATCACCAGTTTATATCGTTAACCATGGTAGTGATAGTGGTGCAACGTAAGCGTGTTGACCAATGACAAGCGAGAGTTCAAATAATCCATCGCTTGTGATTAGTTAACTCACTCACGTTGCGTCACGTCCTTGTGTTGCGTCTCTAGTGGGAACCAAGCTGTATGCGTGATTTTTCAAATAGTTACCGTACGTTATGAATATACTGGTGTATAATCGGGTGCAAACGTTTACCCAGGTGTGTTAAATGTTTTCGAACTGAAATAATTATACCAAAGATTGTATTTATTTATTTAAATATTTGTTTAAGAGACCCTGATCCTGAACCTAAATTCTCAAAATAAGAGCATCAAGCCCATTTGCCGTTGCTTTGTGTTTCTTGTACTAAACAGCATAATTTGTTTAATGTTCATTTTTTTTCAGAGCCCAAGATCAGGTCTTATGATTTTCAATTCTACATACACAAGGCCATACGCCTACCGTTACCACCAGTACAAAGCACACAGCGCAACGCTTGCCGCTAGTAATTCGTCAAATACACATGCTTGTGACGGAGTTATACCGCTTACTAAGCACGATCGTGCGTTACTTTACAATCTGAACCTTGACCCAGGGGAACAGGTAAACATGGCGAACGACGAGGCGATGCATTCGATTTTAAATGACTTACATACGGCCAGATTACTAGAAGAGAGTGGCCTAACTGTTGGAGAGAGTGTATGGCAGGAGTCCGATATTAGTATACAACCGTGTTGTAACGAAGGATGTGAGCCGTTTCCAATGTGTTGCCAATGCGTTTCAAACTATACGAACGAGTTGTTTTCTTCTTCTCAACGCGTCACAAACGCGTCAAGTAGTCGTCGTAACTATGCCTGGCTGATTGCTCTTGTGGCAGTTGTAACTGCAATTTTATGTGGAGTAATGTTTTTATTTGTATCACGTCGTCTAAGGCAAAATCAAACAGAACATTATATTAATTTATCATAGGAAAAGTAGGCCTATGTTATTGTATTTGGGCATGCCTTCTGTATTTATGTATATATATATATGTCCAAAGGCAAATTACTGACAAAAAATGACAATGCTGTGGGTATCAGTGGCTGGATCTCAAATTAATTAATTAAATTTCAGTATATCACCGGGCGGTTTAGAATTAATGTTCTTTGCCTGCTGTGTTTATATAGGCCTATATATGGATATATATAATATAAGTCTGGAAAAGAAGTCTCTACAGGCTTGTTTCGTGAGTCGTGCTACTTACTCATCAGGAGACTATAATGAGAACAATCAATTACAACGTTGCTTATAAGCACATTTACTTGTATAATTAGCATTTACAGGTAATATATTTTGGAATGTAACAATGCCTTCTTTCTGTGTCGGCAGGCGGACACAAGTTCGTTACGTTTGTTTGAGTGAGTGGCCGAGCGGTTAAGACAGTGGAACCGTAATTACGTAGCCATAACATCGGCAGGGGTTCAAGGCTCACTCACTCGATGGTTCTGGTGGTAGAACGAGTCTTCTCAGATCAGGACTATAAACTGTAGGTCCAGTGTACACATCTAGCTCGTGTGCACTTTAAAGAACCTAGTACATCTTTCGAGACGAGTAGGGGGTTACCCCGGTGTATTAGTACATCACAGCTACTGATCACCAACTGGGCCCTCTGGGAGACCAGTCTTTGACTGAAGAGGTTACCCAGTATAAATATAAATTTCAATCAATCATGTCGATAATTCAGGGTGGCGCGCGGATGATAAATAATTTCTCTTTGAGGTAGAGATTGCATTTTTTGTTTGCGCTACTATATGCTTTAGTAGATGCGCCATGAGATTTAATAGTCTGTGTTGTTGTCCTTGAGTGTCCAAATGTTTACTGAGTTCAGTTGAGTTTCTAGAACGTGTATGACGGAATGACGAGGTGTGATTTCTGTATCGTGTTTTGAAATCATTTTAAGTGAGTCCGATATAAGTTTCCGAGGTGGATTTGTCTAGTCTTTGCGTGTAAGTGTGGCTTGGTATATTACAGATGTGGGCATGTGTCTTTCTGTCAGCAGTTGCATGTTTTGTTTTCTTGCGTGTTTTCCACGGATGTTGTTTTGGGCTGGTTGAGTATTCTCTTGTTGTGCCTGTCTATTAGGGGCCTATCTGTTTCATATTGTTCATACAGCTGTAGCTTATCTTGATGGTGTTTCGGTTGAAGATTTTCCTTAATTTGTTATCTTTTGGAAAATGTTTGTCCACTAGGGATGGGAATTTCTGTCCAATGTTTGTGCTGACGTTTTGGCTGAACGGTGGGTTGTATCATTTTTCGTCTTATCTTGGTTGCCGGTTCGTATTTTAGTGTGTGTGCTGGTATGGTATCCACTGTCGTTAAGGGCTTTCTGGTATACAGGGGCGGCTAAGTTGAATGAATTCTTGTCGGATGACAAGGACGAGAGTCGTTTGTTTATTCCTACGGGTATATTTTTTAGGATGATCGGTGGGTGGTTACTTTGTTGATGGATATACTGTAAAGTGGCGTGTGGTTTGGTGTAGGGCTGGTATGTGTTCCTCGCTAGGTTGAGTGTGACGTCTAAGAAGTTAATTCCACGATGTCGAAGCATATAAAGTTGTGTTGTTGTTTCTTGTCTATACTCTTGAACCATTCGATGACCGATGAGGTATTTTTCTATTGATTGATGCGATGTTTTGATGTAATGTTGCTGTTAATACGATCGAGTAAAGTTGTGTTATCTTGCCTGTCTCGGATTTGGTCGGGTTTATTAATCGGCAAGTAGGTTTGTTAGTGAAGTTCAGTTTGTGATCGTTGAGAATTCTGCGTATACATTATATAAGATATATGTATAGGCCTACTTTAAATATATCATATATTTTTGTGTGTTGCAGGATATTATTTGAGACACATTGATACCCGCATGTTGACTCACTAGCAAGACAACCATAACTCATGTATTAAATAAAAACACTATAAAATTGTCAAAACTGTAAGCGATATTATATTTCTTCATTAATTGTGGTGCTGGTTGTTGTAAATACAGGCGGTTCTTGATAATCACGTGTTCTATAGTTGATAGTTGATTATCAACGATTTAATTACTAGATCTCGTGCGCTCATTAGATATAATTATATGCCTATATTTATGCATGCGGACATTAAATTGTTATTTCTGAAACCTTTTAGCTTTCGGCTAAAATATTTTTTGTGGTGATTTCACCCACTTTAGCACTTTTCTTATATACATATATACAGGATTCAGCATTTGCAATAAATAAATAATATCAAAAATAAAATTATGTATACCATCTTTTGTGAGGAAATAAAATGAAAAAATAATTGTAGTTCCCGGTCAAACGAAACAACGTACATTTAAAAAAAAAAAAAGTTTTCATGGTATAATACTATAGATGGCGCTATTTAATATAATACAAAATCGATGCAAATCGATAACCTTCACACTATTGTGTGCTCAGGTGGTGTGGTGCGTCTTTCTTCATATCATTAATTAAAGTATTCTACTTTATTCATGAAAAAAATGTCGATTCCTGTTTAGTACTGGCGCACAAAATGTGTGCTGGAGTAACCATAAACAGGCTAGACAGAGCAGGGAGATGTACATCACTGGACAGAGCAACTTCTTCCAAACGCCGCCGTTATGGTGGTGGCCAGAGCCCAGGGCCTACTACTACTAGCCGAGGTCCACCAGGTCGATACCGCAAGACAAGCCACAGGATATGGGCTGAAGAAAGGCTATCGTCTTCGCTGCCAAATACAACCGAGTTTAGCCTGTGTAGTCGTGAACCGTTGCCGGACACTTGTCATCTAGTTTCAAGATTGACACTTGACCCCTGTCCTAATAAAGATAAAAAGAAACGTTCTAGGGGTAGACTTATTTCTGTTGACACATCAAAGGCGAAGTCGAATGCCGAAATTTTAAGAAAATGTTTTGATGACTTGGGGTGGCCATGGAGAGAGGTAAGAAGAATTTGTAAGTAAATCTTTTTCAGAATATAAAAAATTAATGCTTTATTAAGAAGGGGAAATTATTAATTTAACAGTACACCAGGCTGTATATAAATAAAATGACAGATGAAAGACTTAATTAATTGTTTAGACTTTTAATTAGTGTGCACCATCCAAATTAAAACTGCAACTTTTAAAAGTTAGAAAAATTGAAATATCACTAATTATTTAACTATTTTTACTGTTGAAATATTTCTTTTTTTTTTACATGAAAACAAATGCCAATTAAATTTTGTTAATTTTTAGATTAGTGTAAATATTCCTGTTTGTTAGGGTTACAGATCAGTGTGAAAAAGACTATTGTTACCTCACAAAGAACATCGTAGAATTGTCTACGAACTGCATTTTTCCGACCTTTAATTATGAAATGCGTGGGTTTAGCAGAGTATCTTGACCACCACTCATGACATGCTGGTGATATCCCTGCACTGTAATTATAGAACAATGTAGTGTGTATGTAATGACAATGTAGACTTCAGTGAATGGATTGTATTATTAATGTGCATAAGAATGCATAAAATATCCACTATAGCTTATCCGCAGGATATAACCTTATTTCATGTCCCAACATGAAAAGACCTTCCATCTGAAAAGGATGCTCTTATCGTATCCATTCTGAGCCACACCTTAAATCTTTAAGGTTTTTTTAGATTTTTTTTGCTCAAGCAGGACTGCATATCCGTCACTGTCAATCTCTTTAGGCAATTCAAGTCATGTTTAAATACAAATCTCAGCGGTTCCGTTTTTTTTGTTGGTTGGTTGTTGCGGTAAATAAATATAGCGGTCTTGGTTAAATAATAGAATCGGCTGTTTTCAGGCAAGTTGACAGGCTGCGAATCAAATTTGGAAGAACTAGACAGAAAAAGAGTTTAAAAAAATCAGAATTGTTTTAAATTTTAAACTGCCTGTATAT
The DNA here is from genome assembly GCF_964355755.1 of Antedon mediterranea. Classification (NCBI taxonomy): domain Eukaryota; kingdom Metazoa; phylum Echinodermata; class Crinoidea; order Comatulida; family Antedonidae; genus Antedon; species Antedon mediterranea. The sequence goes on along the minus strand of NC_092673.1, from coordinate 29,189,557 downwards.
CCAGTGCTATGGTAACCGTTCATAAGTACAAAAGGATTTTATTTACAGATGAATAAGTAACAAAAGAATTTCACACGGGCCGCTTGCATTTTATCAAGCTGTGTTACTGGTCAATCTTAAGCACCTGGCTTCAATAATAAGTTACGAATTGGACAAAAAGACTGAAATAGCACGGATTAGTCTAAATAAAGCAACATTTTGCATTCTATATATAATTAACCAGGATCCATTTTGCATATTCTGTAGGGATTCACCAATATTTCTTGCATGAAATTAGACAGATCTATATGTATAAACTATTAATAAAAATGTCATTTATTTTTGTATACATTAAATATGTGTACAGTATTCATGTGAATAAATTAATTATATAAGTTCTTGCAATGGTTAAACCATGTGTGAAATTTGCCTGTAATAAATGAATGTTATATTGTTGTTTAGGTGGTTTACATACTGTATGTATTATTATAATGATATTGTAGATATTAAGATAGTTCTTTCAAATTGTGGAAATTGTGAGGAAGAAATTGTGATATATAATATAACAGAACTAGGATTCAATTCAATTTCTTTATTTCTGCAAATGCCATCAAGGACTAATATCTGCTTAAACATACTACATCATACAAACATATACATATTTACATTTAAAATTGTTTTTATCATTACTATAGTTATGAATAAGAATGTTAAGAACATATTCTAAGTTTTGGTGATTTGGATGTAAATTCAGATTTATTATGTATAATGCAAAAACACAACATTGTAATTTATATCCATCTATTATGCAATTTTATATTTCATTGTATGTCAAATGTGCATAAAAATATGTTTGGAATTTGGAGTTTGTTCAAGTTGAAAAATACAAATATACAATTTTGTACAGTTTCATTTTAAAGATTAGTTTGAAAAATGAATAAGTTGTTAAAATAATTATTATTAAGTTAAAACGAAACGAAACAAAACTATCTCATCCAGATGGCAAAATATGCCATATACTGTACACTTTATTAGTAATTTTACTGGTATATTAGCCACCTTGCAAACTGAAAAGTCAATATGTGTGCAAAAATACCTTGAAAATAACAGGTTTAATCTCACAATGATGAGGGTAACCTCTGCAGTTAACTTGTAAAATTATATGAGCGAGTTAGATTGTCAAGCGGTTAAGACAGGGAGGTTATTTACCGGACATAAAGAGCTAAAAATACCGGCAAAGGTTCAGGGCTGACTTGTTCCTAGTTCTGGTGATGGAACGAATCTTCTTAGACTATATAAACCGTAGGTCTGGTGTACACAGTTATACTGTAACCTGTGTGCACATTAAAGAACCCAGTTCATTATTCAAGAAGAGTAGGGGGTTACTGCGGTGAACTAGTTCAAAATAGCCCCTGTATCAGGGGGATTACCGCCTATCTGATAGGACAGTGAATAATTTACTATTGGTAATCTTTAGCCACATGTGCCTAAAGACATGAACAAAAAAAAAATAAAATATTATAAATCATGCATGCCATAAAAATCGAAATTGTTTAAAAAAATGGCCGCGGTGTATATACTGTACAGCATAGAGTAGCATGGACTAAACGAGAAACATTCAGCACCCCACATACTGGCAACGACCTAAAGAAGAACTGAGAAATCTGGTAAATGATGATATATTATGCAATAGATCAAAATTCTTCAATATAAAAGAAAAAAAAACTTTTTAATTTGACATTTGAATGTAAAATGATGTTTTTTTTCACACTTTTAAGTACCGAACTGGACGACGAATCGGCTGTGATCTTTATTGGAACGCACTCAGCTTTAACGATAATGAAACCGTTCTTTCAGGCCAAGTCAATAAATTCCCAGGTTAGTCACAGTTTTTACACGTTTGTATTTAATTAATTTGCCGAGTTTCTATTGACTGTGTAAGAATATAACACGCTGTTTCTACATTAAGCAGTAGATGGCATTGGAGACGTTTTAGCATATTTTGAGTGATCGGCTATACTGTACGTCCACCGTCAATGTAGACTAAATATCCATTTTCCGTCTCTGCATGTATTTTCTTAATTAATTAAATTATTAATTTATTTTAACTTCTGCATCTGGCCAGTAGTTTAGTGTTTTAATTGCCCAGGAATTTAATTTACTGGCCATCCAAATTTTGTTTTAAAGATTAAAAATATACCAAATCTTTACCTCATGAAATTGTCTGTGAATTACTGGCCAGTGAACTTGTACTGATATTTGTTTGTATATTTTATTTCAACTTTATTTATAGAGGGTGACCCTTCCAGCTGAACCCGCAGGTCAGCTGATATCCAGGGGCCCTCTGATATAAATGTAAATATTTAGATGTAAATTTTCAGTTATTTCATTCATTTTCTAGGATTAATAGGACTTGTCAAAAAATCACAGCTCACAAAACTGCTGTACCAGATGAAACAACTCTTTCCAACGGAATTCAGCTTCTTTCCAACGTCTTGGATCATTCCGGATGAATATCACAAATTCTACCAAGACGTCATGAAGGCAAATGATGAGAACCCGAATTACAAACCAACATTTATCGTTAAACCGAGCGAGGGAAGCCAGGGAGACGGTATTTACTTAATCACAGATCCAAAATCTGTATCCATTCAGGGTAATATTCGTCAGTCTATCATACAAGAATATATTACCAGACCGTTGTTACTCGAAAAAACTAAATTTGATTTACGAGTTTACGTCTTACTGGCGTCGTTGAACCCGCTACGCATCTACATAAGTCAAGAAGGAATGGCTCGATTTTGTACTTTACATTACGAAGAACCGACCAATCAAAACCTAAACCAAGTATACATGCATCTCACTAACTACTCGCTAAACAAACACAGTATAAACTTTGTGCACACGGATAATCTTGATGGAGGTAGTAAACGAACTATGAAGAGCGTGTTGAGGACGCTAGACGAGAAGGGCGTGAACACGGATCAGTTATGGTGTAAAATTGAGGCAATTGTTGTGAAGACTATAACATCATTACTTCCAGACCTTAATGTATGTTATGAATTGGAGATTCCTGCAAAGAGGCCTGCTGGGCCATCTTGTTTTCAGGTGAGCATGTTTTGATTTTATTTCACTTTACTAATAACTGAAATAAAGTGGAAAAATTAAAGCATAGCAATGACAATAGGGAGCGTGATTTGCGACGTCCGAGAACCAACCAAACCTGTGTCGTGGTGAGGAGCACACACATCCCATAATCCATGCGCACAATGAACTACTGTAAAATGATGCGGTTGTTTGTTGCTTGATCACATTTTTTTTTTATAACCATATTTAATGAGGGTGATCCATCCAGCAATTGATGATCTTTAGGGACCCTCAGAGGTTCACAAGACAATATACAAAAGATGCTCTACATAAACAAAGTCTTTGGGAGTGGAGTTGTAATTTTGTCCTTAGAAAAATTTCCGACATGTGATGGCACTTGAACCCAGGATTGGTTGACTATTGTCAGTTATTAGATTAGGTTAGGCAAGCAACATCTTTTGCTTTGCAGTATTCTCATTTTGCTTTACTTTAAAATGTATTTATTTTTATTCAACAAATATATCTTATTGATCTTTTTCTGGACATAAAATCCAAAAATGTCACAGAATTACCATATTTTTCATTACCATTTGTCGCAAAGTAATAGTTGTTATGGCAACACCACACATTCTTCACAGTAAAACATTTAAACTTGATTAAATATTGATTTGTATATTATATGTACGTTTTCAATTTTAAAATTACTTCATAGATCCTTGGATTTGACATTCTGATTACCGAAGACTTGGAACCTATGCTATTAGAAGTAAACGCCAATCCCAGTCTGCGATTGGACTATGAGTATGAAGCGTCACCTGGTGTTGTAGAATCCGTTCCAAGTCCGGTGGACGAAGAGATTAAAATTCCACTAGTGACGGATACACTGAAGATTATTATGCCAGCGAATCGGTTGTCATCCGCAAGGTAAACATTACAACAGAATGATGAAATAACCACTAAAGCTCTGTCTATACTATCAAACTAGTTTGACAAAAAGTGTGATGCACCCAAATACGGTAGTGATATGCCCAAATATGGTAGTGATATACCCAAATATGGTAGTGATATATCCAAATATGGTAGTGATATATCCAAATATGGTAGTGATATGCCCAAATATGGTAGTGATATATCCAAATATGGTAGTGATATATCCAAATATTGCAGTGATATTACATCATCATGTCCATACATTAGCACATCACATAAAGTTTGATAGTGTAGACAGAGCTTAAGCCTAGTAAAACATATTAGAAATGTGTTTGTTGCGGAGAGGTAGGATTAGGATTTGGGGTTCAGCTTTATAGTGATTGTAAATTCTCGACAATTACAGATTGGATAAACTAAATCATGCCTTTATTTTATTTGAGGCTTAGGAATTGAAATTGAAACAGTTAGAATTGAACCCTGGTTCTAGGTCAGGATAGAACCAGCCACTAATTGTTGCCTTATTTAGCAACTGACCCTACCTACTATGTTAGCCCAGTAGACATTTACTTATCTTCTTATTCAAAATTTGCTTTAAATTACTGATTATTATGTAATATATTTAATAAAATTATAATAAATATATTTTCCGTTTTAGAAAAGCACTTGTTTCTCGAAGTTGTGAACACATTCCTTCAAGTAGAAGAGTTTTGGCAAAAGAGGAAGATCAAGAGGAACTGGTGTTGGATTGTTTAGAAGAAATATGGCCAAAAAAATACTCTGAAAAATATGAACATCTCCGACTGATAGAAAAAGTTGCAGGAATATTCCATTTATTTTTAGGAGTGCGCGAGTCACAGCATATGGGAGCCACTGGGTTCAGGAATTTTTGTCGGTGAGATCTTTTATTTATTAATTTGTTGCCATTGCGCAGTCATTTTTAGGCAGTATGTTGAAGACGCGCAAACTAACAAGTAAAGATAAAATATGTCACATTAAACATTATTGAAACAAAATAAACTGTAATTTATGAGGCATTCTAATTTTCTACTGGTACAGTATATGGATGCGTGATTGACAGGTAAATCATAAGGGTACTGTATGTGTAATCTTGCGTCGGATGTTTTGTTTTGGAAGTTGTTCACAACAATACAATACCATACTTTAAAAAAAATCAACTTGGACCTATTGAAGATATTTTATTATTATGAAATTAGAGATTATGTCAAAAATTACAGTTACATCAAAATACAGTTTCTTGTTAAAACCCAGTCTATATGTATAATGTAATGTAACAACTCGCTATTATCACATGATTAAATTATATTAACATTCATTTGTTACAGACGAGCTAAAGTCTGTATTGGAAGCCTAACAATGGCTTCCGTTGACATCATGTACATCGACATCGTACGAAGGTGGAACCTGGAGACTCCAGCTGGCACCGCTTGCGGAATGTGCTTTGGGGCGTTCCTCGAGGCATTCTTCATCCTAGCTCGCCGTCGGTTCCGATCAGAAGAAACCCTTGTTTGCAAAGTAAAATCCCTTGTAGATTTCTGTGAACTAAACATCAGTGAAGGTCCGCTTTGGCCTAGCCACAAGCCTAAGAAAGGGCTGAGTAAACGCTTAAAACAAAGCGTTGTGAAGGAAGAGAATCTGTATCGGTGGCCATGTACGCAAAATGATAATAACTAACAATGTTTTCTCAATTTAATGACAAAAATGTTACTGGAACACAATTGTTTCATACCAAAACATCCATCTCTCTTCTTTTTCTTTTTTTTAAATTTTGTATTGGAAGAAAGGGTAAAAATATACACATACACAATTATTGCAATACATTTAAAAAAAAAATTATGATTCCATCTTTGATGGATACACTGGGCATAATTCCATCTTTTCAATTTTATCTAGTTCTAAAAGTATTGTATTTAGGTGCATACAAGTGTCCACCATTTTAAATGTTTATGTGCAATATCTGATAGTAAAATACTCTTTTAAATTTGTTATTTATACGATTGTCATTTCTGAAAGGGTGCTGTTTTGTTGATTTTTCAATAATATAATACGAGCAAAGTGATTGTTGAAATTTTAAAATGCCAATTCTGCCGACTTCACACATTTTCACTGCAAAAATATGTCTGTTTATCAGAAACAATTTTAAAAGTTTTTATTTATTATCAAAATTATAACACACTGAAAATATTGGTATACGTAGATTAATATATAAGCAAAAATTGTTGTACGCCAACACAATTTGCTATATATGATTCCAAATTTATTAAAATTATTTATGATATGGTTATTAAATTATAACATTATTACTGTCATTTAACTTATCATATTATCAGTAAATACCGGGCATCCATAACTCTCCCAAGCGGACTTTTTCTTGAGGTCCAAAAAGGTCCCAAATCCTTAGTACTAGTCCATACTGCCTTGTTAACTTGAACCAAATGTAGTTAAATTACTCAATTTGAAATTGACTTGAAATAAGCAACTCTTAAGTAGTCTTTGTTTACTACAGTATCTAACAGCAAATAACCAAGTTTATTGTAACTTCAAATGCATTCATAGTATGCAAAAACATTTAGCTTTAAAAAGTATTTGAAAAATACACAATATTATATTTATTATATAAATATTATAGATGATATTATCGAATGTTTTTAAATGTTATAAATTAAATAGCAATATTTACAATAACTACAGTATATGAATTACTTATTCACAGTTTAAAAAACAGAAGAACCAATATAAAGTAAGGACACAAATATTGTCTTTATTATAAATTAGATATTTACATAATAGTTATATATGACCTTGTTTGCTTATAATTTAATGTTTTTATATATACAGTATATATATATGAGCCATCTTTGCTTATAATTTAATTTATTATAATAGTATATAAACCTTGTCTGGTCAATAATGAAAGGTTATTATTAATATAGTATTTAAATAGAAATTTTCTCTTAACTTAAATACTGCCATTGGTCCTGTATGACTACTATTCAGTTGTCCTATAAGCAACATACTCATGCATTTTTTATTACCTTTCCTCGTACCATAACCACTTCCACCCCCCTCATCGGTTCCTTTCTACCCCCTCCCCCGTAGATATTGGTCCTGTCATTAGTACCATAAGCTGCGTGCTAATTTATTTTCTATTACCCCTCCTCGTACCACTTGGCACCCCTTCATCGGTTCCTTTCTACCCCGCCCTCCTCGTAGATATTGGTCCTGTCCTTCTTTTATACCATAAGCTGCGTGCTCATTTACTTTCTATTACCCTCCTCATACCATAACCATTCCTCCCCCCCTCATCGATTTCTTTCTACCCCCTCATAGATATTGGTCCTATTATTCCTTTCCTCGTAGACATAGTCGTACTGTATTCATTTATAACAGAATGTATTTTTCTTGAAAATAATCTTGACTTCCTAGTACTTAATATATGCAAATTTTTAAAATATGGTTTAATAGAAACCATATTAAATGAATGTATTCTTATTTGATATGAATATCTAGATCATAATATGTACATCTAGATCATAATATGAACATCTAGATTATAATATGAACATCTAGATTATAATATGTGCATCTAGATTATAATATGTATATCTAGATCATAATATGAACATCTAGATTATAATATGAACATCTAGATTATAATATAAACATCTTGTTTATAATATAAACATCTTGTTTATAATATGTACATCTAGTTTATAATATGAACATCTAGATTATAATATGTACATCTAGTTTATAATATGAACATCTAGATTATAATATGAACATCTAGATTATAATATGAACATCTAGATTATAATATGTACATCTAGATTATAATATGAACATCTAGATTATAATATGTACATCTAGATTATAATGTGTACATCTAGATTATAATATGTACATCTAGATTATAATATGTACATCTAGATTATAATATATACAGTAGGTGCAGAGTTCACTGGATTGATTGATAATAACAGTGGCAGGGGGAGTGTGTACATTTTCTGTAAGCCCCTGATATAATCAATCAATAATTTATTCAATTTTGAATGTTACAGTAGATGTTCGTATAAGTATATTAATAATATCATACTCATTTTTATATCAACCCCAACCACTCTTCTGGATCCACCACTTGATAAGTAGTTGTTATTAGAATAATTGATCATTATTTATGCTAATTAGTTAATATTAGAGTATAAATACGTATATACGAAATGAATACAGTTTAATAATTTAGTTCATTATAGGAAAATACGAAATTAATTTATAATGTAATTAAAGGTGCAATTTTTATGGTAGCTACTAATGTGATTGTGACCACCTTAGAATATTATTTAAGATCGGGGAAGAGTGAAATTCTTCCCTGTTTAAAATAATATAATTTCCATTATTGATGATATTGTTTATTCTCTGCAAGAATATATTTCTTTTTATTCTATTTTTATCTTGGGTTTTCTGTGGAAACAGGAGGCAACCTGGAGATTCAAGGAAACATCTGTAACATGAAATTGTTATACAGTACACTCAGTGGGTAACGGCTATGAGTGCTCTCTGGCTAAACCAAGGAGTCTCAGAGCTCAAGGGGCCCCAGAGCATGAGCAGTCCAATGCAACAAGTGTATCCAGCGTTGGAGGGCCACTTAGGAGTGCTAAACCAGGGGCGTTTGTGTTATGCAACTGTGCACACTGCTGGCAGTGTTTTGACTGTATGACTATTTTCTGTTTGTTTACAAAATAATGGTTTGCTCCACTTGCTTTGTTAAGCTCTTGTTCACACAAGACAAAACATGAATGTACTGTAATGCAAACAATCATATTGACAGATAATTTGAATTGTGAATGCTTGTTCTGAGCATCTTGTGTTGTGGGAACAAAGCTTTGAAACAGCTATAGTAATTTTAATCTTTTATATAGGAATGGAACTGAAAGTAAAGCGAAAACGCCATCATGCATTCAAATTAAGTTTTGTTATTTTTTGTTTGTGAACTATGGGTACTGCGTCATCTAAATACAATATGTTAATATCATTAATATTGAGATTTGCTATTTGATAACCATAATATGGTTAAATTAAAATTCAATCACCGAAATGCATTTTTTCCTCTATTTTGTCGATATTTTTAATGAATTTCTTGAACAATTTCAACAATAACTATTGCCAACAGTCAGTAGTCTAATGCTATGGTAAAACAATTCTGGCACAAAGACAAAAAAAAAAAACCCCATTCATAATTATTAAAACGAAGTAATAAATAGTTATTGAGGCATTTCAATTTGTTGCTGGTATCTGATTGTACTTTAATTACATTCACAAAACACATAAGGTTGTTTATATGCTGTACTTTAATATAGCATTTGTTATTAATATTTAAATTCCCAGTATAATAATAATAATCATTTTTATATAGCGCATATAAGCAAACTCTCAATGCACTGCACATTATTACACCAGCCACTTTTTGGATCAAACACATATGGAAACTAGTCCCATAATAATGCAGCTAGTAATCGGCGCAAAGTTGTGTCTTGATCTACTGGATACCCATTTTATACACCTGGTTGGAGAGAGGCAAATGCAAGTGAAGTGTCTTGCCTAAGGATACAAGCAATGCGACGAGAGTTGCATTCGAACTACGATCTCAAGATCAGTAATCCAACGTCCAACACACTGCGCCACACGCTCTCACAGTACTTAGTAGTGCTTCAATATTATCCATCAAGATGTTATAGAATAGGATCTGAATAGTGTTTGAGTGAAATTCATTTCAAATGAATATATATAGCCTTGTCAGAGTTGGAAATAATATGTAATAAATAAAACAATACTAACATTCTTCAAGTCTTTTTATTTTATTCATGTTTTTTTTTGCCAAATAAGGAATGTGGTTCTGTTTTTTGAATCTTTTAGTTTTTATTTCTATTTTTTCAACGTTTCTTTTATATTCTTTCGTAGTAACACTTTCAATTCTAATGTCTATTCCAAGTTTGTCCTCAGGATCTCAATGGTAACATTTAAAATATGCTCAAGTTTTCTATGAGATAGTTGAGCTTGTTACTGGAAAGAATCTAGGGAATAAATGTCCAAATCTATCAATATTCCTGTGCAAAATGCTTTTCAATGTTTCAACGTGTTGCGGATCGCAGACAAGCGGGGTCTGTCGGGTCAAAGGTTGATCAGGTGATGTTTGGTTGTAATTGGCAGCTGAGGGTGTGTTTATCTGTGAAATCAAAATACTTATTTTAAATAAAACATTAAGAAGTTTTGTATGGCATAGGATATATCACATGTTTATATTTAGTATGGCAGTGATGTGGAAAAATGGACTCCTTTTCTGTTTGTTACATAGCTTTAGCAGGTGCTTTATAGTCTGTTCTATAGGCCTGCTATTCAATGCACTATTGTTACATAGTTTCACACAAGTGCATTCCAATCAATGCACCTATTGTTTAATATTCTATTGATGTTGCAATATTAATATGAAAGGCAGTGTCGTGAAATCAGCGAGCATGTATAATTTGATATTGGAATTAATTTACATTACCTTCATTGTTGCCCAAACGATTGACAATAAAACAAACATTTCATGCGGGTCCAGATGATCTAGTATTTCACCGATGTAGCAAAACGGTGCCACTAACAATTGGGCCTAAAAAAAACCCACAAAATTATTATAGGTTTTTCTGTTTTATGTTTATTAGGCTTACAAACACTTTAAAAACATTTAAATTCAACCAAAAACCTATTGACAGTCAATTTGACTATTTTTTGCTTTAAAATTATGGTTCTTTCGGGTAAATAAAACATTAAAAAAGTATATTTCGGATATTTTGTAAAAAGTCAAAATTAAGTAGGTACTGACTTTGCTTTTGAACTCACTAAATCTAAGTATGTACCATACTTAAGTATTTGAACCAATAGAGGGCTCCCTAAATCTAAATGTACCTTGCTTAGATATTTGATGATGTTACATGAAGCTTTTAATTCGGATGGTGCGTCACTAGCTCTGCTAACACGTGCAGAATCCCAGTAGTTAATCACAGTAGACAATGTGCTGTACAGCAATGGGGAACAGTGGCACATCGCAATGCTATCTGTTGGAAACACAACAAATTATTTAAAGATAAATTTTCCACAAAAAAGATTAATGAAATCAGATTTTGAATAGGTTATTTGTTAGTTTAATAGAGTTAATCACTTTTACCGTAGAAAAAAAACCAATGTTTTCACTTATAAAATGACCAAATTAATTCAATTAAAAACCATTGGCTGGCAGCCAATTTGACTATTTTTTTGCTTTAAATTACAGTTTTTTCAGGTAAATACAGTTTTTTTTCAGGCAAATTCAATTTGGATCAAAGTGGAAAACTATTATGTAACATTAATATGGCATATTAAAAAAAAATGTTTAAAATTATTTTTTCAGGGGGACAATACATCTTTGAAATTTTAATTAAAATATCACCCGCTCCTCACTGGACTGCATCTCTATATGTGCGACAGTGTATTAGACATTAAATATGATACGAAACAATTTGTACAGTAGATAAATTATCTAGAATCCACTGTAAGTATCGTATATTTCACATATATCTAGGCCTACTGTAGCAATTTTCCAAAAGACACAAGCAAATGATTGTGACATTAGCTTACCACTTGCAATCATGTCCATTAACTCCCATAAGATTGGGTTGCTGTCAAACTTGTTTCGTATCAAAAGGTCCCTGTGTAATAAATCATAAGTAATTTGGTGAAGTTCAAATGCAGTAATATAGTTACTGCAGTAATATAATTAGATGTGTTGACTTAGGATTCCTTCTTGGTTTATCAAGTGCCCAAATATGGTAGTAATTACATATACCCAAATATGGTAGTGATATGACATCATGTTCATATACATATGGGCACATCACATGTTGTTGTCGCATAAAGTTTGATAGTGTGGACAGAGCTTTACATTTTAATCTTGGTTTTGATGTGCTCCTCTTCCGGCCAAACGACACCAGCGTGTGTGACATCTGGACAGATGACATCAACCAGTAGATTCGCTAACACTTCATTGCCAGACTTGGAGTCAACCTCTCCAGGAGTACTGGATTGTGAGCCTAGGGGTCTAGAGTCAGTTGCTAAGCAACTATGCACCACACAAATAAAAGTCTGTATATTCATTAGCATCAAATCCTAGCACAAAAATAAAAAATAGTAATAATTGTTTTTTACATTTTAAATATTTTTCTTTAGTGGTCTAAATTTGTATTATTAAAAATAGGTACAATTTTAACATTTAGTGATTTTCAGCTTTTCTTTTATTTGGCCTGTTACAGAAATATATTTGGCATTTATAATGCTGATTATTGCATTTTAATTGATTGATGTTGTTGCATTTGGTCCAGTATACACTTACTTCTGAAATGGTTACTAATTCAACTTGTGGTTTAACCCCTTTACCCACAGTTCCCCCATGAAACACGTTTGTCATCTGTTTCGCAAATGATACGGTTGATCCAATTCTTTGGTTTTCTTGTAGTAGCAACATTTTACTATCTTTGCTCGTTGATGCGTTGTCAACATACTTAACAACCTTTCCTCCAAATAAAAATGCATTTTCCTGCAAATCAAAAATGTTGAAAATTTAGTTTAGTTATTTCACTTATTTTTTACATTAAACCATGGAACTAATATAATAGTTCCATGATTAAACTTTATAGTGAAATTCACTTACCTGTTGAAGTGCCCCCTCTACAAGTTCTTTAAGCAGAATAGTCTGTCCCACAGCCGTCTTGCTCAAACTTTCTAGGACTTTACAGCAGCAGTTAAGTATACATGGTCTGTTTGCGGAGTCTATGAGGAAATTTAAAATGTTTTTGTGTTTGATATTTTGATGGTATATCTTCTTCTCTAAAGCTCTGTCTACACTATCAAACTAGTTTGACAAAAAGTGTGATGTTCCCAAATATAGTATTGATTGTCCATATGGGCACATCACATGTTTTTGTCAAATAAAGTTTGATAGTGTAGACAGACCAAACATTTTTTTCTAGCAACGAGTTACCTTCAAAGTGCAAGATACAAAAGAAATAATTAACTGTTGACGTTGCAACATTCAAAATGGTTGCCATAGACACAGTATCAGGTAATCCAATCAGCATCATGAGTTTGATAGCCTCTGAAGAGACATCGCAACTTGAATGATGCAGTTGAGCTGTGATCATCTGAAGGTACGACTGCAAACAGTCTTGGAGCTTTCTTCTTGGTGTGGTGCGACCTTCAGGGCTATTCTCCCATTGAACAAGGCAGACAAGATTTTTTAACATCATAACAGACTGCAAGAAATGCATATGAATATGAATTACTGCTCAGTTTACTTACTGTAGCAGTGGCTATATGTACTTACTGTAGCAGTGTCTATATGTACTTACTGTAGCATGCAGTGTCTATATGTACTTACAGTAGCGGTGTCTATATGTACTTACTGTAGCAGTGTCTATAATGTACTTACTGTAGCAGTGTCTATATGTACTTACTGTAGCATGCAGTGTCTATATGTACTTACAGTAGCGGTGGTGTCTATATGTACTTACTGTAGCAGTGTCTATAATGTACTTACTGTAGCAGTGTCTATATGTACTTACTGTAGCATGCAGTGTCTATATGTACTTACAGTAGCGGTGTCTATATGTTGCATGTGACTAACAGCTTTCTTTATACTTTTATCAAGAACTTCTGGAAACGTAGCTTCCATTTCAGCTTGAAGTTCTATAAATAGACTTGCCTTTGGGATAAAAAAATAATGTTTTAAATATTATTATTATGATATCCATTATAATGTATATACAATTTCCTAATTTGTTTATTAATCCATTTATTAGTCCATTAGATATCTACTTTTTAAGCTACGTTTGCACTTGGTCCGTTTCACAATCTTGTAGATGGTTTTCCATGAAGCGGAACATGAGTGAATGTAGCGTAAAGCTCTGTCTATACTATCAAAATTTATGTGACGACAAAAAAAATGTGACGTGCTACTATATTTGGGCATATCACTACCATATTTGGGCATATCACTACCATATTTTGGCACATCACACTTTGATAATGTAGACAGAGCTTTATAGAATAGAAGTAATTTTTAAAAGATTTACCTTTTGCGGATCATTGAGATTCACAAGTATATAACTAAGTATATCTGAGGCACAACTTTCACCGCAGTGTACAGCCACTAGGCATAATAAACGCTGTAACCAACTACAAACAAATAATACAGTTAATGAAACGGATATAGATTAAATGGATAAATAGATTAGTTTAATAATTAATAGATTAGATTTAAATTATTGACATAATTATCCAAATCTAAACATCCATATTTAGGAGAGATTACATTGAAATTAACAATGTATGCTTTAAAACTACATTAGATAAACATAGACAAGATGCTCTACATAACAAAGTCTTATTACAAGTCTTTGGGAGTGGAATTGTAATTTGTTATTAGAAATGTGACATCTGACATGTGACAGGACTTGAACTCAGGACCCTTAGAGTGGTAGCCAAGTATCATAACCACCAAGCCACAACTCCACTCCTATGAACATATTCGACGAGAATACCTATACATTACAGAATACAAACCTTTTGGAGTCTGTTTTCAAGATGTCCTTACAGAGTACATCAGTGTGTTTCTGTAAATCTTCTAAGAAGGGTATCTCTGTGTGATCGTCACTCCTACTTTTTTGTACAATGTTACCAGTCTTACTGTAAACTGATCTTTGTAAGTCAAGCAGCAATAGATCCTTAAAATGTAAATGAAATTTGTACATTTACATTTTGAATTATTCACTTTAATTTGGCATTGGATGATGTACAGTAGTTGCAGCATTATTTCCCACTACGCATTTCCCCACCACAATGAGTCATATTTGCATACCCTGATAAACACTGTAATTTCCTGATATTTTGAGCGATCTCAAGTCTCCCAATTGTTTTGAATATAAAAAAAACCATCCCTATAAATTTACTATTTAGGCTCTTTTGGTTAATAAAGGTGAAAAATATGTTGACAATGCATTTTCCACAATGCACGCCTGTATAGACTACATTTGGAAAGCATCTTTTCATAGCCATTGTTAACTAGATAATGAAGCCATGAGATTCTATAATAGTGCCCTCAATGTTTGGATGTACTGTATTTAAACACAATTATAGCACACTCTATGGTTTGGTTGCACTTTGATAAAGCCTCCCTATATTTCATTTTTAAAGCTGTAGACCTCTGTATTGCAATTAACTTGTACTTCACAATGTAGTCATGGTTACAATTTAGCCATGGTTACCATATAGCCATGATTACCATGGTTGCATGGTTACCATATAGCCATGGTTACCATATAGCCATGGTTACCATGCAACCATGGTTACCATGTTAGTTATAATCTTACCAGCACTAAGGAACAAGTATCCTGTACAACCACGTTCACTTTCTCATCTCCACTCTCACTATGAGAACTCCTGGAGGCAGTCTCCAACAGAAACTGCAACAACTTAAAAGCACCATTGCCTGATTTGCATATCAGGTGTATGACCACATGTATTAGACTTTCTTGATCTCGTTTAATTATCGCAGATTTGGAAAATTGTTCCGACAGCCTGTTGAGTACTGAGGGAGTTACTGGAAAAGGAGAACAACTTTTAAAATGTAACCATATTTACATCACTCTTTTGGTAGTGATTATTCCTCTATTTGATATTGATAGATATGGTATAGAACAACTTTTTCTTTTCAAATTCAGCAACTAAACTCGCCAATTAGGATCAATATACTATATCGTTCTTATAATTTGAGGCCTAGTGAAGGGAAGTTTTGCAGTTGTGAGATACAACCTTGACACTTTGGACCTTGGGAATGAAACGCAAGCAGGCACAATAAAGCTCTGTCTACACTATCAAATTTGATGTGACAAAAAAGGTGATGTGCCTATGTATAGATGATGTCATATCACTACCATTTTTGAGCATATTACTGCCACATTTGGGCACATCACACTTTTTTTGTCCAACTAGTTTGATAGTGTAGACAGATCTTTACCAACCAATCTACAGCTCCACTACAAACTTACGTGACTGTACAAAATCCGTAGTGATGACTTTGAGTAGCATGACGGACATGGTGGCAAGATGAAGCAAAAATGGAACCGTCTGCAGTTGCTGCTCATTTTCACTTGTTAGACTTTCCTGCAAACAAATTTAGAAAGGAAATGTGTCTTCAAGACATCAGATATATGGTTTACTTGGCACTACTACCACTGATTACTACTAACACCACCATTACAACCCATTACCACCACCGCCACCACCCACTACCACCAATACAACCCATTACCACCACCTCCACCACCCACTACCACCATTACAACCCATTACCACCACCACCACCACAACACCACTACTGTCTACTTAATAAACTGTACATCTATCACAATGTAATAGAATCAACAATTTACCTGAAATAACTCAAGCAATGCTATGCGAATATCTTGAGAGTGCTGGCTGGCCAGATGTCCCAGAATCCCAACGACCGACGCCATCTTTGGAACCTTCTGATCAGCTCCTGCCGTGGCCTCGGACTGTGTGTCACAAAAGTCTTTTAGGCCACAAGCTAACACCCTGGTAATAATAGTATTAGGAAAACAAGACCTACAGAAGAGATATACGTATAAAAAAATGAATAAAAATGCACAGTAGTAAAATATTAAATATACTGAGCCAGTCACCAGCAAGCATAGCTGTCGTATAACACTCCAATACGCCGTAAAAATCTACATTTTTAAATATAATTTTTATAAAATTTTTTATATTTTTTAAATAATTAAACTATTTAATAATTTATCATGAGGCTTAGGGAGTGGAGTTGAAAGAGTCGTGAGTTACAACCCTGGCACTAGGTCAGGATTGAACCCCAGACCTTGGGATTTGAAGGCCAGCATGTTACAAGCACATAAATAAATAAAAATATATAAATAAACGTTAACCACCTATGGCTTCACTACTTTTACATAATCTTTATTATTAAAACCTTTTAATCTAAAATCCAACTGTAAAACTGACCCAATATGAGCAACAACCCAATCAAAATGAGGGGAGTGTGTAACAGACGCATCAAGTAAAGCATCAACACACAGATCAGGACAGGTGGCAATCATATTGGAGATACACTGTGTGGACAAATCCATCAGGGTCCTTGTTGCTAAAAACAAATATAAAGAAAGAATATATTATTCAATATTTCATAATTCAATATATTTTAAAAGTTTGCATTATTTTTTGCATTTTATTAAAGTAATGAGATAATAGAAAATAATAGGCAATAAAAAAAAAATTTAATAACATTTAATGAATATGAAATGTCAATATCAAATATGAGATCAAAAATTGGAGGAGAAATAAAAAATTGTAAATTTGTTTTTAATAGTAAAGTACCAGTGATGACAATGTCACTAATAATAGCTTTAAAAATGAATATCCTTTCAATTTAAAATACAAATAACATTTTGTTTAAAAATATACATCTGTAATAGTATGCAAATTAGGCTCAATAGCTGAGAACAGTACAAGCACATAGAGTTCATTGATGCATGACATGTACAGTAGTTTAGTTTAGCTACACACTGGAATACAAGGCTCAATAGCTGAGAACAGTACAAGCACATAGAGTTCATTGATGCATGACATGTACAGTAGTTTAGTTTAGCTACACACTGGAATACAAGGCTCAATAGCTGAGAACAGTACAAGCACATAGAGTTCATTGATGCATGACATGTACAGTAGTTTAGCTTAGCTACACACTGGAATACAAGGCTCAATATGTTTGGTTATTACAGTAATTCTTATGTGAAATTTATGTTTCGGAAATAATATACAAATAATGAATGTTTATGAGTGCAATGGTACAAATAATGGCACGAGGTGAATGATGAAAGGTTATATCAACGAGGCAAATTACACGAATACAAAACATTCATTATTTGTTTTATATAACATCTAGACGTTTTTTTTTCGTACACAAAAATGTTTCAAAAAGTACTATTTAACGATCGTTGAATAGTGCGTACTATTGCACGCCATGTGACCCACATTCGTCCAATCAAATGACAGGAATTTATATAGGTGTTATATAATATTCATTATGCTACCATGTGCAACATTGAAGATACATTGTTGTGTTTGAAGTACTGGGCTGGAGATTTTCCAGAAGGCTATAATTGCTACCCCTGTGCATAGGGGAAAGGCTGCTTTGTGTCTGGAATTACTGGTGAACAATGTGGGGTAAGAATGTACTTGTTTTTGTTAATTTGTTGTAATTCAATTCTTCACCTTTGCAAGTCATCCACAACTGTAGAATTTCATTTAGGTTTGATGAATGTGGAACACCACGACGTAGTGCGTATTTCTTACTCACTTGACCTAAGAGGTCAATCGACCACTGAAAAAGATAAGAAATTTTAAGAGTCAATTTTATAAGAATCTAGATAAAAAAAAAGTCATAGAAAATACCTTAAATGTATTTATAAAATAAAAAACTAAACTTACTGAAAAGACAATAGAAGCCCATGTGTTTGAGTTAGCATTAACAAAGTCAATCAACACTAAATATACTTCATGTATAGCCTCATCTAAACATGGCCCAATTTTTGCTGTAAACAAAATTAAAATTAATTATTTACTTTCAAAAATGCAATTTATAGCACCCTCAGCCCATTCATGGGTGTATATATATACAATATAATACGCATCAATGCCATTACACGACAGTGTTCTATTTCATGCCATTTAGAGTTTCTAAAGGATAGAGAAA
Organism: Antedon mediterranea; assembly: GCF_964355755.1. Lineage (NCBI taxonomy): Eukaryota > Metazoa > Echinodermata > Crinoidea > Comatulida > Antedonidae > Antedon > Antedon mediterranea. The sequence continues at coordinate 29,170,686 of NC_092673.1, read as the reverse complement.
GTTTTTTTTTATGTTTATTAACTAAATAAATAAACACTCTTTTCTATGGTATTTAGATAGATAATAATAGCATTTTTAGGGCATGTTTTTGTAGAAAAAAAATTTAAAAAGAAATAAAATAAACCTTCTCCCTCAAGTTCACATAGGTGCGTGTTGACACTTTCATTGAACACATTACAAAGGTGTTCAAAGACGGCAGCTCTAGCAGAGGGTAGCGTTCGTAGGAGTTGGATGGCACAACGAGCATGCTCTACACTGGTCAATTTCTGACCAGTCCGAATATTGCATCCCTTCACAAAACTTCTAACATGGCTTGATATGTCCTGAGAAGAAAATTAAAATATCAGAAATTCTGTAAAAAAAATCGAACTCTGAACATCTAACTCGTTTCATCTCGGGCGAAACGACTCTCACTAGGATCCGGACACGGTTCAATCGCTATAAATAGTCTCAATCAACACCGTAGCCCTAGCCTAGCACCGGTAGCTCCGGCCTAGCTACAACCTAGAACATTACAAATAGCTTAAATCATACGTGATCCGTTGAAATGTAATACATTTCAAAACATTCATTGTAATTGCTTGTAAAAATACATGAAAATTGTGACTTACATCAGCTGGAAACTGCTGAGGTCTCATCGACATGGAGGCTGCCATTTTTTTCGAATCGTCAAAGTTGAAAGTTCAAAGGTTAAGCATGATTGTTTTTTGGTAGAAAGGATAGACTTGGTAACAGTTTACTGTTTTTTGGGTAAGTACATTTTCAGTTTTGTAGCAATGTGCATCTATACAAATGTAGATAATTGTAGCTATATAGTTTACACTATTTATCACCATTGTTTAGATATAGAATCTTTATATTCATTGCATTCAATATTATTTTATTTGTTGAATTGATTAGTAAATACAGTAGTATACTACAGTAGTAGTACGGTAGTACAGTACCATTCGCAGTTTGTCTTAATTAAATTTTTATACATAACACGACAGTAGATTCTTATTTTATTAAACGATTGTGGGTCACATGCTAATAAAATAACTGCACTATAGCATGTTATATACAATGGAGTACGGCAATTCTGTGGTGGAAATCTAATATCACTGCCAATTTGCTTGGCATAAACAATAATTATTATTCATAAATTATTCTATATTGTATATTTATAAACAGACTAACTGATGATGTCTTTGATGGGATACAATCCAAAACGGAAGGACACTCCACCACCTGTTCAATCTGTCGAGATTTATCATAGCAACTGCTGTGATATTCCGATCAGTAAAGGCCGCATACAAATCAGAAACCAGCAACTAACAGAAATATCATTGATTCCGAATATAAGTGAACCCGGAATCAGCAAAGGTCTTGTGCGAAACCGCAAACCAGGTGAAGAAACGTTGGCTGTTTCATCAGGAGATCAATTCAGCACTTGGCGTTCTCCTGCTACGAAAACAAAGAAAGATAAAACATACCATATTGACGATACATCACCTAAAATGAGTAAACAATCAAACGATACACCTCGTTCAAGATCATTAACGCCCAATCATTATTCAGCGAGTAAACCCAAGAAGCCTTCCATGAGGCGCTCGGCCACGTTCTCTGGCAAGATTAAAAAGTCAGCCAAAAACGAAAACAATGTTGAATACTATCATGATAAAATAAAAGAGACGCCGTCCAGTACAAAACAAGCAGACAAGTGTTACGTAATAGGTTTTTTGTTTTTCACCGTTCTAGCATTGTTATTCTTATCCATGTTATTTACCGATAGTGTTCCACCATACGACCACAATGAAGTACGGATAAACATTACAGGGTTTAAAAAATACTTAAAGCAGAATTTCTTCCATCAAAAATATACAATTCAATTTATTCAGGAAGCGTTGAAAAATGAGTTAACTGGTGAGAAACATGAACGCCCTCTTGTGTTGTCGTTTCATGGTGGACCGGGGGTTGGTAAGACGTTCCTAGCAGAAGCTGCCGCCAATCATCTGTTTACGAAAGGCTTAGATAGTCCTTGCGTTCATAGCTTTATTACAAGCCTTCATATCACAGGCAGAGGAGACCAGATCAATCGTGATATTATTGATTGGTTCGTTCAGGAAACTAGTCCAAGATGCCCTCTTGAGTTTTTTATAGTTGATAACTCGGACATTCTTACTCCTCAACTTGTTGATTATTTGTTACAAAAAATACAGAAATCATTATCCGATTCAAGCGTTAAATCTACTATACTTATACTAACTAGCATGATGGGTAAAGAACACATTTTACTACGGGACTGTACTGACGAAAACTGCTATTTAGACACGACTGACATTATAAGGCAAGAATTACAATCATCGAAAGATAAAGTAGATCCTGATGATGTGATCCCAGATTTTGAAAATCTTGATAAAAGTTTTAATTTCCCGGAATCTAGTAAAATTTTAGCATTCTTTCCGTTAAAACGAGAACATGTTAAATTGTGTGCGTATAGCGTCTTGCAACAGCACTTGCCGAATGATAAGATTACGGATGAAATAGTTGAAAAGATTACCGCAGAAATTACTTTTCATCATGAGAATGGAATTGCTTATTCAATATCCGGATGTAAACAGGTTGCAGAGAAGGCTGTTTTGCATATATAAAGTTTTGAATAGTTTTTTTTTTATTTATAAAAGTTTATGAAGTTCACTTGCTTATTCAAAAACTAGAATTATATCTTAATGTACAAAAGATCCCAAATTCATTTGAATGGAAATTGCAATCAGAAAAACAAGGGTGTACGTTCTTGGGAGAGTTCATTGCATTCATTAAAATTGAATTGTCAAAATGACTCCTAATGACTCGGATACAATAAATCATGAAACAAAATTGTACTTATTCATCTGTTTATTTTTATTAAAAACAAATTTACTTGCTATTATAGATTTCTTTTTGAATAAAACATTTAATCACACTATACATTTCATTGCATTATATTTTTATTTGCATTTTGATGTAAGTTGGAGAAATAAAAGATTATTTTGTAACAAATTAAAATGTGTTTTTTCTTTGATTGAAAATTATCTTGTCTATCTTTAATTGCACATAATTAATGTTAGAATAATTAAAAGGGTCATTGGTACTAATACTATCTATTAGTACCCTAATAACTGGTATACAACCCCCAACCCCCCCCCCCCCCCCCCCACACTCAACATAAAATACGGGTCACACTTATACTCATCACTTATTTCATTTATACAGTTGTCCAATGTTCATAATTTTAAAATTCTGATTGACTAACTAAATCATAATATATCGCATGATTGAATGCGAATTCTACCGGAAAAAAAAATATTAACATACTGTATATGTTTTTCTTACAATTCTACGATCATTTTCTCAATGATTAGCTTTTAAAGCGGTTTCTAAACACTTGTTCTAAGCCAGCTAATTTTTCATACAACTCGTTTGCCTCATCCACATCAAAATCAATCTAAACAGAAGAAAAAATAGAAAAACAAATGTAAAATGTTGTGTTTTCCTGAAACATTTCCCCGGGCCATTCTAGACAATTGTCAGTGGTACAGTATATATTGTTAAACAAGGCCCTCTATTATTAGATAATCCACATAATGTTTCTATGTTTCAGTGCTTGGGATGTCATACTGTAAATATAGCTCTTGCATAGAATATTATGCAAGCACTACAGAAAGTACTTTCCCCAGCTCTCCGTTCCCCTCCCATCTCTCTGTCCCCCTCCCTCCCATCTCTCTGTCCCTCTCCCTCCCATCTCTACATCCCCCTCTCTCCCTTCTCTATGTCCCTCTCCCCACCACCTTCACCAGCTCCCTGCGCCCCTCCACAGCTCTCTGTCCCCCTCCTCACCCCATATAGTCATAGTACATTGTACGTACAATCTCTGCATGGGTGTATCTCTTTCCCAAAACGTTGCAGTGGCTTATATACTTCCTATCTTGAGCCACAGCAGCTGGGTCTTGTTGAAACAACCACACCTACAAAGATGAACACATCTTACAATAAAAATCACACAGACTTGTTATTTAACAAGAAAGTCTTTCTCACAAATATCCATAGCACTAGTCAACATTAGTCAATGTTGGTTTTTTATTATCATTTTATTAAAGGGAGAGAAAGTGGTGCGGAAGGATCCCTTGGAAGGTAGGGTTTCATTTAATTTCATTTATTTTGTCGCCATAAAAATACAATATAAAAAAACGTGGACAAAGAAGAACATCACACAAAAACCAGGCAGAAACAGGATTCCTAAAAAGCGAACTTAATCACTATCTAGTAGGTCTCCTATTGCACTGATTGGATAAAAAACATTTTGGATATAATTTGTATAAACATTAAAAATGCATATAAATACTCTATAAAAATAAATTAAAACTTATTGCATAGTGGCATGGCAAGGGCTCGCGTCATGCATCATTAACAGCCCTAAACATTAATCTTTTTGTAAGCCAATATTTGTGAAACCTACCAATGCCTCAGCACTGTTGTAAGGACTCAGTGTGATTCGGGGTACAAACAGTCTCATCTGCAAGGACAATGAAAAACAGTTAGGCTTCATATTTGTTTTTTTTATCTAAATAATTTCATATTTATTATGAGTCTGGATATTGTTTAATGGTGGAATGTAATAAATCAGGACTCATCAGTTTTAACAATTGACTTTAAGCAACGTTGGTTAAAGCTTGGATGGGAGACCATCTGGGAATACCAGGTGGTGTATATGGAGCTTGGGTCCCTTTAGGCATTTGAAATCAGCACTGCTGACTCATGGCAGCCCCTGCATCTAGTATCTGCCTCAGACTTATTGGCTTATGCCTCTCCTCTGGTTAAGGTGGGCACTGGACGAGAGAAGTCTTTCGTCAATGTTGGGACCAGCCAATGATGCTTCAAACAGTCCTGGCTTTAGTCATCAGTCAGATGAATGTAAGACTAATTGACATTGTTGTTTACGACAGAAGTCGGCCATATACATATATATTGTTTTGCGAAAGTCTTAGGTTTTTGAGAGCTTACCGAACACATAACAGGGGTGATAGCACGCCATAACCATTTTGGTAAAATGGAATTTGTAATATTTGTGATGGAGAGACCAGGGCAAGTAATGTGGCTGTACACTCCATGGCTATTCCATTCATAGTTGATGGCTAGGCTTAGTAAGTCTATTGCATACTTGGATGAACTGTATGGCTCGGAACTAAAAACAAAAAATACATTTTTGTCATAAAGACTAATTTACACAGAGGTAACGGAAAGCGGAAAAAAAAGAATAGCTTGTCCCGCGTAGAATCTGTATCTACCCTGAACGGAAGCACCCCGTCCGCTCCATGTTGTGTGTAAATGGTCACAAAGAATAACATAGGTTATATATACTGTAATTCTATATCGTCTGTGTAAATTGGCCTTGACTGTTAGCATTATGTTCAAATCCTCTAAATAAATATTGAGTACTATTGCTAAATACAGTACACCTCAATTAAAAAAAAACATAGATAAAATGACCTCCTCAATACAGGTAATGCAAAAACACTACACTATCAAACTAGTTTGACAAAAAAAAGTGTGATGTGCCCAAATTTGGTAGTGATATGCACAAATTTTGTAGTGATATGACATCATCATGTCCATATATGGGCACATTTTTTTCACATGAAGTTTTATAGTGTTCTCGGAGTGTTACTGCAGTAAACAAATAAGGTAAATAAATACCCTTGTTCATGTTGAACATCATTAATGTTAAAATGTGACCTGCGTGCGTTACTGGAAGATGTCCAAATGATGTGCGTCTTAGAGTTGACTAACAAATCCTTTAAGGCAAGCACCTATTTACAAAAATAACATGTTTTAAAATACTATCTTGTCATTCTATCTGATATTCTCATCTGAACTGTTTGTTTTTATTGTTTCTCTATACAGACACATTTATAATGAAAGAACAAAATTACATTAGTTAAAAAAATTGCAGAAGGAGGCCAAAATGAGTTTGGAGACAAACTGTAAGTCATAGCCACCAGATTAAAATAAAACTGTGATTTATTTTAGCATCTGAGAAACTCAAATCAAATTCTAGTACTTTTGTAGGCAGTTGTGTGTTTTCATTCAAAGTGTGTGGTTGGGATACAGTATACTGTATCTACTTTATAGATAGTGACAAATAATTACATTTATCAAAGGTTAAAACGAGTTGTGACCATCTGGACACAGGCAGGGGCGGATCTTAGGGCCCCTAAATTTTGTAAAATGTCATGCAAAGGATAGGACATCAAATTAAGGTCAGCCATTCATTTCCCCATTTTTAGGCCCTGGGTCCTCCACTGACAGGACACCCTTACAGATCAAAGTACCCAACTATTTTCATAGATAAACAGACCAGCTTTAGGTTACCAATACAAAATGTCCAAATATGTTAGTTGTAAAGATTGCTTTCAGACCGTCATCTGTGCTATGGTCTTTCACACTAAGTAATCCTTCACCAGTGCTAAACATTTCAATCACTCGTCTCCTAAAGATATTGTGAGAAAAAAAAATGGTATTTCAATATTATTTGTGCATTCAATACATCCATGAAAAGTATCTAAATTTTACTGTCATTGTGTTATATAAATTTTATGGAATTATATATCAGTTTTTACCATCGCAATTTAACAACAGGGCACTGAGCTCGCCTTGCCAAGATAGTAGGAACTCGTAACAGTCCTTTCATCTTATGTCTGGCTGCGACAAATACCAACACGGTACTGTACTATGTACATGTTCTCTGCGGCGACAGATAAACCCGTTGATCTCCGAGTTTAACATCCTGTTGTTAGATTGTCTTGGTTTTACGATGTAATTCAATTTATTATCTTTTTTTTTAGAAATGAAAAGCTTACACTGAAAAAAGTCCTTTTAGAAAGCCCTTCCAGTTGATAGTGGACACTGGCATGATGCCAGCATTCAGATACAGGTAATTCAAACATTTATATCTGAAATATAATAAATAAAAATAATATTTTAATATTACTATAGTAATCGCCAGACCTAATAAGTCACTGTTGTCTACGGACAGCGCACAAAAAGGAGGATAAGTATAGGTGGGGACAGGATTATATATGGAGGATTATTTTTTCCCACAAAAGGGTGAATAATTGTCATGAGGAATCAATTATAACTCTAGTCTATAGTTTGAAAAAGGCACTTTAGCAGAAACAGTGTTGAATAAGGTTAGGAATTTAGGGAGGGGGAACATGTTTGGGGTGGGCAAATTCTCAAAAAAGTTGTTTTCTAGGGATTAATTGTGATACTTTTTCATCATTATAAACTTGTACCTTTGCTTAATTTCCTCAGCAGCTTTGTAGACGGATTTCAGGTCACTTGTGTCAACTGATTGAACATCAATTGTACACTTGCTGCCATGTTTGGCTAATAATTCACTTCTAGCCACTTGTGCCCTTGCAAGATTTCTACAGGCTAGGCATATCGTTAAAGATGGCTCAATTTCTAGCAAACGATCAGCCACACTAAAGCCAACCCCACTTCAAGAGAAAAAAATGTTTTTAAATGTTTGTAATCATTTTATCCTATAATCTATCAACTGTGCGTTAATATTTAAAGAAAAATGCACTCATTCTATTGGAAGTATACCATTAATATATATCAGACAGGCATTGCATTGTAGAGTGAATTAAATATTTACACAATAGAATACTGATAATAATCGTACCATTGCAATCACACCATGCCATGTGTGTGTGCATACAGTACAGTGTGTTCGTTTGGCTTTTTTGATATGTGATTCTCGGGTTAGGTGGTGTGTGAAGGGGAAGGGGGCGGGGGATGGATGGGGTGGGGGTGTGTTGACAATACCTACTATCCTGTCTGAAAACGCCACATCAAATTTTCACGGATAACAAAAAAACACATTAACCGGTACCTAGCCAACATGCATTACTTGGCCTCAACATCAGACGTATAGCATGCCAAACAAATCATAATCCATGCTTGGTTGGGCTAGAGCACCTTGGCCTAGAAGTTTGTATCTGTAATTTATGCATGCATACTGTTAAAATAAACCGTTTTTACTTACGAATTTGCTCCAGTTATTAGCACGACCTTCTGCATTGTATTAGCATGTTTAGTTAATGTTCTGACAATTAACAATGATAAAAATGTGACCGATCAAAAGGGTAATCTCTTCTTCCTCGGTCACATTTGCCTCATTTTAATATATGTCACGCTAGACTGAACAACACTCTCATGAATAATAAACAGTTGATAACTCCCTGATTAGGTCATATTATATAACACCTATATAAATTCCTGTCATTTGATTGGACGAATGTGAGTCACATGGCGTGCAATAGTACGCACTATTCAACGATCGTTAAATAGTACTTTTTGAAACATTTTTGTGTACGAAAAAAAAAACGTCTCACGGATGAAAAAAAATCTAGTACACAAATTATCCTATGATATGGCTCTGTACTGTGAAATACAACAGCGCCACCTGTCGTCTGGTCTCAGTTTCGTTTTTCTTTTAAACATTTGAGTACGAAAAAATGACAGGAATTTATTTAGATGTTATATAAAACCATGGAGTAATGATAAAACAAATAATGAATGTTTTGTATTCGTGTAATGGTACAAATAATGGCACTTGGTGAATGATGAAAGGTTATATTTCAACGAGGCGGAGCCGAGTTGAAATATAACCTTTCATCATTCACCTCATGCCATTATTTGTACCATTACACTCATAAACATTCATTATTTGTATACTATACAACTGGGATTTAAGTTATAAGAAAAAATATCCTCCAGGGTGGATTTAAAATGCAGTTTTAAAACGCAGCCTGTGTTAAAAATTTGGGATTTTTCAGATTCCATTTTGGCCCCCATTTCAATTCCCACTTCTATCTAGTGAAAATTTTAGTATGGTTTTGTCTATGTGTATGTGTGTGTAGATTTGTATTGTTTTAGTTTGACCGGTGAACTGTAGGAACATAGTATTGTATAAAGTTGTGATAAAGTATCCATGTCTATGTTAAAGACACTTAATAATAATATAAATGATTAGGAATGTGACTCAAGTTTCTCATTTACAACAATTTTAAAGGGGCCATGATGTCATTTAAATTCCATAAACTAACTCATCCCAAATGTATGTGATGAGGTCATAATTAAGGCACCTTAAGGGTACCATTTCTCTTTATTTAGTTATAGTTATAGCCTACCTAGAAAACATGAAACTGTGATTTCAGTAATTGTTTATTTAAAAAAAATGTGTTTTTTATTTTTTAGACTTGTAATAAAATTGTATTGAAGAAATACACAAGAAATACAGGTGTATTAGGTATAGGCGTAATCTGACTGAAATTTCAATTTGATTTGGTGAATAAATATCTCACACTCATACCCTATTTAATAATAGTGCTACCGTTGTCAGCAGCCCAAAATCAAATTGATGAATATGTGTTCATGTCACTTAATTTGGTAATTGTTCTCAAGAAAGCACTTAAATTGAAAAATAAAAAATCCAATTTATTCATAATAATCATTACATAATATTTGATACAATAAATAATATCTTAATTATCTTTTCCATCCAAGTCAAACAATTGCTGCCCAATACTGTAGTGCAAGTGAAACTTATGAATATTCAAGAGGTAAAATCCCAGTATAGTATGACGTAATCAACTGTTTATTATTCATGAGAGTGTTGTTCAGAGCAGCCTAGCGTGACATTATATTATTAAAATGAGGCAAATGTGACCGAGGAAGAAGAGATTACCGATCAAAAGTGGAACATCAAATTATTTTTAATGTTTACTTTATCATTATATAATTATAGAGCGCGTAATATCCAAATGACAATTCCTTTATGACAAAAACAGTCACCATCTGTTTTTACCAGGGCATCTCCCTGTTTTTCCGATGTTTATAATTGCGCAATTTAAACAAAATTCAGGACAACGTATTTTTGTTATTAAACAAATTTATTGGATGGAAATGTCATAAAATACTGTACATATTTTATAATAATTATAATATTACAAACTGTCCTTAAACGAATAAAAAATAAAGGATAATTTTATTATTATAGGAAGTAAAATAGCTTTCATTTAGTACTAAATAATAAAATTCTATACAAGTATCTTTTTATTATTATTTTATTCAATGAAAAAACATTAAAAACATAGTCCAGCTTTGAGAATACGGTTAAAATGTCCTTTTTCAATCAAAAAATAAGGTCCAATTAATTCATATAATTTGTATTATTACTTTAAATTATGATTTTATAAAAATTATGTTATAGTTATTAGTATTAAATAATTTAAATTTATAGCACCAAAAAATATACATTGTATTTTCAAAAACCGTTTTCATTTATTCCTACTTGCCCTGAAATAGTTTTTATTTAACCCAGTTCTAATTAAGCAATTTTTATTTACCCTGTCCTTGTTTTGAGAGGCTCTAAACAAGGACAGTACAAAGGTACAATAAAATATGCAGGTGTAAAAAACGTAGGGACAGGAAAAATAAAAAAATTAACTGTGGGAACCCTTTTAGGCGTATCTAGCATTTAAAATGCAAATTTTTATGACAAAAAACTAGTTCTAAATTACCATGCTACAATTGCCATGGTTTCATGCATTCTTCAGATCATAGGGATTTTATATAATATCTCTATTTTCAGATCAATATTTATCCAAAATAATTACAGGTATACCTCACTCACTCACCCTCACAGAAGTGAGGGTAAATCTCACTTCACCAAAAACCCAAGTTTTTGGAGTGTAGAGTGAAATTGTTGCCATGGATAACCATGCGAATTCATTCACTATCCTTCGTGGTTATCCCCTTCACAAGAGGAACATATACACAAGATGCTCTACATAAACAAAGTCATATTACAAGTCTTTATGAGTGAAGTTGTACATTGTCATTAGAAAAAATCCTGACATATGATTGGACTTGAACCCAGGACCCTTGGTAGCCAAGTATCAAAACACATACAGTCAACCAATACAAAATAATAATCATTATTATTATCATTTAAATTATTAACAAATCAAATGGCAGTACCACATTCTCATCATCAATCATACGACAAAGTTTAATCTAAAACGCTGGAATGCTTCTTAAGTTACTTTGGTGGTTTTATTTTTTATTTTGTATTATTTTTAAATAGACGTTCCAGGAGTTGATAAGTCGTAGTGTTGCCTGCTGGGATATATAACGAAAAACATGAGTTGGAAAAGTCCTAAAAGGGAACCAAAGAAATTAGGCACCTGCAAAAAAACAAAAATAATGTTAGATTAATAAAGGTAGGTATACAACATCAAATGGTTAAGGAACAAAGTATCCTACTGCAGTTACTGCAGTAACTAATCTTTAGCCTGTTTATGCAATTATTTATTTAGCAAATTTTGTTTTTGTAATCATACACACTTTTTATGGAACTGTCTCTTAAACTTCTACATCGAAATAAACTAAAATCATACATTACTGCAGTAAGAATAAACTTACTGCAGTAACTGCAGTAGAATAATTGTTTACATATACAGTATATGTATACAGTACCTGCAAATAAATGTCCATCACTAAATGTCCATAGTAAAGCCACTGGACCGCGACCAGGAAGTTGGCAAGGCAAAGTGGGAACGCCATGCTCTCCGTACTTTTGGTTCGAATTACTTCTTTCTATACGAATACAAACAATAATAACACAACAAAGCATATTTATATATTTTGTTATTTACTTATAACTATAGAATCCATTAATTAAAATGTCAGCCATACTTTAATATGATAATTAAGAATATGCTTAGGAACCCATCATGATGTACAGTAAATCTTAATGTGCCGATTTATCGGGCTATTCCTGGTGCCATATATTAAAAGGTTGCCCTTTTTGTTTGTTCTTTTTTCTGTGTATGATATTTCAAATATAAATCAAATCTTTATAATTTAGGTCATTCAGGTCATTACAATTCAAGCTATTATGTGCTTACATGTGAAGACAAGAACAGTTTTTCCATTTATTCCTACATTTGATAGTATTTTTTACGTTGACAAAATGAATGTTAATGACTATTATGACAAATATCCAATTTTGTATTATTTTTTTTTTATTTTTAAACTTTATTTATACAGGGTAACCCTTCCAGCTAGACAAATTAATGCCAGTTGATATCCAGCGGCCCACTTAAATTCCATAAAAATACAAATGATAAATACATTATTTATACAATCCAAAACATACTAGTTTATATTAAACTTACAATAGAGGCTAGTGGCGACCCGTAGGTGATGACACTGGTCGTACAGCAAATCAGTCCAAGCCGATTAACAGCAGAAAAGTGATCCCTCACCATAAATTTGATATAAATAAGAACTGGAAACACCACACAGGATGCATAGAAAAACTTTTGGTGCACTACGCTCTGAAAAGTAAAAGAAATTGTTTTTCATTTTTATTAGTTAGTTTGGACTTTTTTTTATAATGACAAGTTTATTGATTTCAAAGATGTATGCCAATGTAAGTATACATTGTACTGTACTGTTTGGTCGTTAGGCCGGTCAATACACAGGTCAGTTCAAGTCAGTTTTCTCAAATTTTGTATGCATTTTTAATCTTTTATCAGCAAGGACATTATGCTTCTTACCTTTTCCAAAGTATTGAGATAAAAAACCAGCACATAAAACCACTGAAATACGACGCCAATAATATTCACTCTAGTAACAGAAACGTCGTGTTGTAGAAGACCATATTTTAACCAGAATATACAGCTGTAAAAAAAAAATATTGAGTAAAGCTCTGTGTACACTATCAAATTAGTTTGAAAAAAGTAGTGATTTGCCCACATATGGTAATGATATGACATCCTCATGTCCATATATGGGCACATTTTTTGTCACATAAAGTTTGATAGTGTAGACAGAGCTTTACACAGAAACAAAATATGAGTTGGAATAGGACAAGCTACAATGCAGAAATTGTGTTGTTTCTTTATATTTACACCTGTAAATATAAAGACTTAAGTCTCCATTACATACTGGCTACTTAAGTATTACATTTGATTACACAAAAAAGAAGCGTATTAGTTTGGACAACCAACTTTGATTTTACCTGACACTACAAGCAATGTACGGAAAAATCTCAATATTCTTTGTACTTCCTTGTTTTCTTATCTTTAAACATGTTGGTCTGAATTGAAATAAAAATTAATAAGATTAAGCATAATAAATGATTACACAGTGAGCACAGAACTTTATGTTGTTGTGTTAATAATGGATAAATTATTTTTATTATTAATTACAAACATTGTTCGTACCCGGATCCGCCAAAAGTCTATACATTATTTCTAGTTTTGTTGCATAGAGAGAAAGGAAAAGTCATATAAGCTATTTAGATTGTTAACCGACCAATTAACATGACGCAAGTATAAAGCAAGTATGAGAAAAAAACGTTCACAAAGGACTTACATTCCAGCCAGGAAAAATGCTATAGATGATACAGTGGCCGATAAACCAACAATGTGAACTCTATCCATTATGGTTTGTGTTCATTTCAAGTCCAAGTGCTGAATTGATGAGGCTGGTTGTCTGCTCTGTTTTCTGACTGATAATGATAACAACAATCAATCTATCATTTATCATTCAATTATTAGAAAAACAGATATCACCAATATTTTAATTTTAAAAGTTTCCAATTTTCAAGAGACTATTATTATTGTCATTATCTAACATGAAGTATTAAAACTGGAGAAACCTAGGCCTTACTTTAGGCCAGGGCATAGGCCTAGAGTAATCACAATCGTTCCACATCTAGCACCCGGTCCCATCCCAGTGTGACGTTTATGCCCAGCAGGATAATGATAGGCCTAGAGGCTAGCTAGGCCTAGCCTAGCTATGCCTTATAAATTACCGAAAATTAGAGTAACTGTAACACATAAGCTGTCAATAGTTCGAGCTTATAAAAAGATATTGGATCATCCAAGATATTTGCTCTATTTAATCTAAAATGCGTTTACTTAAAAAATTACATAAAACCATGGAAATTAATATAAATTCAGAGCTCCTCGATTCAGAAAGTTGACGTGGTTTTGTATACAATGAAGGACGCCCTCGTCGTTACAGAAAATCAGGTATGTCTAGCATACCAAATTTGACTTCGGACATTTTCATAATTATTTTAAAAACGCGTCTAATTTCGAGACTACGTTTATAAATTCAACTAACTTAAAAGGGCCTATGCAAACGTGCAAAAATACAAATCATTTTGTCCCACTATTACCATCTTGAAAAGTGGAGTATATACAATTTTCTTTTGTTTTCCGTGCCGTCGTGAGTTGGTTTCGTTTTATAAAAAAGATTTAAGGGAATTTTTGATCAGCAAAAGTCGCATGAATCCCTAAGTTAACAATGTATCGTTACGTAATGTAGTCTTTCATACAGACGTACTGTGGTTCAAAAGTCAACTATTGGCGACTACCAATTATGGTATATGTTTGTCGCCCTCTATGACATTGTCGATCATTTTTATAATCTACAAAAAAATTGTTTCCTCGGCTCGGCGACGGCGGTGGTTACGACGTTCTGCTGTTTACTAGGCCTATACTTTATCATTTTCCAAGAACTTATACTGTTAATTTATGCATTTACAGCTTGTAAAGTAATCTGGCCTAAAATTACCACCAACTTGTGGCACAAGGTGAGGTTTGTTTTATATAAGTTTGGTAGGTAGGAGCATGGAGGTATCTCCATGGTAGGAGGCATAGATAGGCTAGGCCTTGTGTAAACAAACAAAAACCACCTTCTGATTTTTGACAGCGGCGGCGGTTAAGCCGATTTTCCATTAGGCGAATTTGTTCGCGCGGATCCAACGTTTCAAAGAGAAAAAAATCACCTACTCTCTTTCCACTACATATAATAACTAGATTTAATTCGTCACTATGACGAATTATAGGTTATATGCATTGATTTAAATAAAGATAATTGATTTTTAAAAGATATATTGATTCATTGATTTTCTCAGAATCTTTAATTATTTATAATATATGATGGGACCTAACGCAAACACCATAGCCGGTATCACAATCCGATCAAAGATCCATATGCGTATATGTCATAAACCACATTTGTTGTTACATAATAATAAAGACATATTGTTACTTTTTATCTAGATTTCATTATAAATCATGTGTATAATCTATACACAAAGAAATAAATTTGAACAAACAATACGGATAATAAAAAAAAAATCTTTTTTTTGTTTCCCAAGGTGAGACTCGATCTCGGTACCTTGAATGCCATAGACACGAGCACAGAGACCATCGAGCCATACACAACTGACTAAAAGTTGTAGAAAAATTCCTCCGTGTATTTACTATGCAGTAACCACTTTGGTGCAAATAGATTATTACATACCGCAATGAATTATAATTTTTTACTATGATGACATCTTTAAAAATGTAAAAAAATAATGCACTGTCAAACTATATACTTTTAACTTTAATATATGAACTTCTTAAGAAAGAAAGTTAATGTTAAGTTTGTTATTTCGGCCTAAGAAAATGTCATAATTTGTTTGATTGTCGAAATTATTTTTTTTAAATTTAAAATGAAGACTTAATCAACTTTTGTTCTCTTAATTTGATAATAAATCATACATATGATACATACACTTCAAGAAAATGAAATAAAAAATAGGTGTTCCCCAGCATTCTGACGATATATATTAATTTTAAAAATTAGCATATTTTCACAATTTTGTTAACTTATACGTGCGTAGCCTGTCACTTTTGACGTGCTCGTATAACGCAATTTCGAGTTGAAAAGTGAATCAAATATGATGATATTATTAAAGAAAGACTGTAAAACAGAAATCAGGCAAAAAGAGTGCGCATTAACGTTTAACGCGCAGTGCGCGTGCAAAAATCAGCGCACTCATGGAAATTTTTTAAACGCCTAAAATTGCCTGAAACGTACTCTAATTTCATCGAAAATAAATTTTAACAATTTTGAACATTTTAAGCGCGCGTACGCAAGCGTTATATACGCTACGCACGTAATTGTATTGCCATATGATGAAATATGACCTGAAATTTATGAGTACCAAATTTTGTTTAATTGTGATTCATGCTTGTGAAGATATGATTACAAACGTGATTTCGTAAAATTTTTTGATTGCGCATCGTGAAAATATAACCACATCGATTCCTGGCCATAAGGAATATACTCTGAAAACTTGACTTACTGTAGCTAGATGAAACTGATGCCAAGATAATTCACGGACAAAATAGTGCTAAGGAAAGAATAAATAAATAAATAAATAAAGATTTTGACAGAATGAAGAGGTTATATGCATTAATGCATATAACCTAATAAGCGAATAGCTGCGACGTTCATGTTCCTCGCGTGGTTGCCGAGCATTTCGATTCGCACGAGTGCTCATGGAAGTCATAGCTCATTTCCTGAGCTCTGATTGGTTGCGCAATATTTCGCTTCGCAAAAACTAGAAACAATTCGAACTAGTAAATTTCGCTGAAGCGTAAAATCAAAGGAACAAGAATTCGTCGCAGAAGGGAGTATGACAGACAGAAACTTGAATACGCATGCGCATAGCATGACGCTTTCGATTCGCGCGAACAAATTCGCCTAGTGAAAAATAGGCTTTAGGTAGGCCTATACTTCTGACATCTGGCCTATATAGAGTAGGCCTTGCCTAGATCAAGTTAAGTTTTAAGTTTTTTTTGGTTCTTTATGCGAAATCTGTTGTTATTTATATTTTTTTTTTAATTACAAAATTGTAACAATTAACATTACATAAATTGTTTTCGTGCATACTCTACTTACTGGTACTGGTACTGGTTCAAATAACCGTCTCACAGAGACATCTGGTAGCCATTGACTTAAATTAAAGTTGGCATTTGGATGTGTTACTTTTAAATGTAGGCCTACAGTATGAGAGTGACTATTACCAAATTACACAGTCACAAAACAACTTATAAAACAGTTCATATATACAGTTAAAACATTGGTGGGAATTATAAATTTCTGTTGAAGCAGGCTCTAATGAAGTTGCATCTAGTAAGTTGACTTTGTTGTACAACTCTATCAAGTACTGATGGTATCTTCCGACCTCTTCGTTTACTGTGTGTTGTGTGAAAAGTAAGAATTTTTGTAGGATCTTCATTTTCTTTTCTAATTACATGTCCGATCCAGTTGAATTGTTGCTTGTAGACATATTCTTCTAGCGGTTGACAGCCAGTAATCTGTAAATCGTTTTCTTGAATTTGTATTGAAAATGTGTTTAGTGTAGCCTAGTGATTAAATAAAACCCCCCACACTCCCTCCCCTGAAATTTATTCAGAGGTTGACAGCTTTTTTTTTCATTAGTCAGGATGATGCATAGGCCCGCAATACATCAAAATCATGTCAATTTTCAGGTTGCTACTAGCTTTCGCTTGAGATTTCTCATTGAGTTAGAACTAAACTAATACATACCACAGTGACTGTCAATCTCTTTTGTTTCATCAACATTTTTCTAAAAGTGTAATAAACTGGCATTCTCTGTCCAATCTCTATCATACTGTACTGAGCAATTAAGTTCACTGACTACTAAAATTTACAACAAACTTACAGTAAACAAACCACCAGTCTTTCTGGTGAGCGCACTTCTAGTATGAGGTACTGTACACTATTTATAGATAATTGTAGATGTAAACACTAAACTTAAGTAAACTGAATGAATGTGTTATTTGTTCAATACTTTTGAATATTATTATTTAATTAAACTAAACTTGAATTTTATTATGCAAGATTTTTTTTTTAAATGACACAATAAATCCATCACCTTTTAAAATTTTAATTAAACAAATACTTTCGGGTAGAAAGGAGGGGGAAAATATAATAGAGAAAATTATGATCTTTTACTGTTTAGCATCACATACAGTAGATTTGACCATGCACATACGAACACTGTGTACAGTACTGTACAAGTTGACAAATACACAACAATACCTAGCTCTAATCTACTGTGTACAAAATATACTGTACTGATAAAAATTGAGAAATCAATATATATTTCTATAGAATTCCACTTGTGTGTTATTTCATTAAGGAATCTTTAGGCACTAGTATTGACCTGTATTGAATACACTATGCAAAGGCAAATCTATTGAAATATTTTTGCGATTGAAGTCGCTATGAACTTGTGTATTTCAATACAAAATTTATATTTATTGAGATATTAATTCAATCATTTTCGTACATTTGTGGTGCAATACTTTAATACTTTTAAATGTTACAGTAAGTCTGTGACTGTATCGCCCAAGCCAGCGTTTGTAGAACTTGTACTGTAACTTGCACTGCCATTAATGTCATGTTTGTACCTTTTCATTGTTTTTTTTTTCTACAGAAGTGATTATCTTTATTAAAACTACAAAATAAACTATTTAAAGTCTGATTTAATTATTCTTCATTTTTCATGTTTTTGGGGGACAATACATCTTTTATATGTAATGGTAAATTTTGTAAACACAATATGCTCAACTGTATAGGAAATGTTCCCATTTATTTTAATATATGAAATTATTATCTTTTTTTGGATTGACCTTTTCATTTATTTTTGTAAAAAAAAATGTAATTCACGGTAATAGTAATTATGATTAAAGCACAATTGTATGCCTAGAATTTAGATTTACGTAGTAGACCTCCTGGGAGGTAGACCTCTTGGCCAGCATAATCCTAATCTGTATGTTGGTCTCATACAACCAGTATCACACTTTTTGTACACATTTTTAAATGATAAGTTATTAAAATTCAATGACGTATTGTATCAAAAGATATTTTGGGGGTAGGGAGTAACATTTATGCCAACAACCCATTCATTAAAACACTAACCAATATGATCTTTGTATCATTGTGTAGCATATTAAACTGTTACGTCAAAAAAACATTTTTAAATGAGTTATTCAAGTTCAATGACCTTTGAAAGTGTACTTGCTCACTGAACCGTATCCTGTTTGCTATTTGTCTGTGGTTTTTGCTGACAATTCATTTTTTCACTGTTGTTCATAGTGCAATCATCCAAACCACCAGAGAGAGAGCCAGCAAATTGACAACGATGGAAGGTGTGCAATGCTCCGAGATCGCTACGACAGAAGATCACTATTCTCATCTTGATAATTTTGTGATAGAGAAGAAGATTGGAAAAGGTCAATTTAGTGAAGTTTACAGAGCAAAGTCAGTCATAGATAACTCCATCATTGCACTCAAAAAAGTCCAAGTGAGTACATTGTTTTAATCAATCAATTTTAGGCGATTTGTTCAAATAAGTAGTACTAAATGTTAATATTACACTTACAGTCAACTTTCCCAAAATACCAGACACCCTTGTGCTGGTGTAATATGTCTGGTTTTCTTGTATTCAGAATGAGATTTTTTTGGTTAAAATGAATTTTTGACATTTTGAATCTCAAGAAAAATCTGGTTTTGAGTGGGAGAGTTATTGTATTCAACTGTAGATACTTATTACAACAATACAGTGAAATTTGTTTAAATGTTTAAACAATTAATTTATTAATAGTGTACTTTAAGAATTGAAAAAAAAAAGAAGATTTTTTATGCTGCAAAATTTCTGTTGATATTGATATTTAGCAGCTTGTTTCTTATCTTACCTTTTCTTTGTACTGCAATAAAATTCAATTTGTTTTGATTTTTATATTTTATCTTTTCAATGTTCAGTGACCAATATCACTAATTACTTTTCAAAATTAAATGTTTTAGGATTTAATTCAAGGATTAAAAAACATTATGTTGATACCTTTAAAGTTACTTACTATTTGCATAAAAAAATATTTAAAAACCAAACCATACTGACATAAAAAAAATGAAATGAATGAACTATTGTGGTATTATAAAGTACTACTGTACATGGTTTGTGTGTTATTTTAACCATTTTACTTGAAATTGGTACGTTTCACAGTTAGTAATTAGTAGCAAAATGTTGCTTTTAATACAGCCATACACATTTTTTAAAGATAAAATGTTATATTAAAACATTATGTTAATTCTGTATAAAGTGAGTCTGTTATGTTAGTTTTTAACATGTTATTTTAAGTGTGTTTGACAAAGAACACAGGTATACATATCCAATAAAATACAATATCAGATCTCCATCTTATATCATTGACCTTTGACATGTGAATCAATCTGTAGTAAATATTGATTACATTTTATCATAAACCATATTTCTTGATTTTAAGATATTTGAAATGATGGATGCCAAAGCCAGACAAGATTGTATAAAAGAAATAGATTTATTAAAGGTAAGTCAGTTTTGACAATTTTCTTTTGTGGTTTTTTTTTTAAATTAAAATGTTTAAAGATATGTTGTCCCCCTGAAAAAATAAATTTGAAAACAATTTTTGTTGAACATGCCATTTTAATGTTGCATATTCATTTTGACAAAAAACCTGATCGAAAAATTTTTATTTTTTTACCTGAAAAAATGTAATTTAAAGCAAAAATAGTCAAATTTTTTTTTCTACAGAAGTGATTAACACTACACTACAACATAACCTATTTAAAGTCTTATTTTATAAATTTTTTTGTTTTTGGAGTACAATACTGTACATCAACAAGTAAAAAATGTTATTCAATTATGTATTTATTCGGTAAAGCAAATTTTTTAAATAATTTGAAAATTGCAAATTGATTTCAGTATTCAAAATGTTCATTAGTTTTTTGTATTTTTAATATTTTTGATGTATTTTGTACAAAATATTTTCAATTATGTACGAGTTGGTTAGTGAACCATTGATACTCATTGTTTTTAATGTCTCCTTTATAAAAATTACATTTTTAATAATATATATAATTCAGTATTTAATGACGACGATACTATTATTGTGTGTGCACAATATGTTACATTATTAAAAATGATAAGTAATTTTATGACCAGTCTGTGCTTTCCATTTTATATTGGTAATTCAATTTATGACAGGCCTACAATGTACTGTATGCTTTCCATATTATGGTATCATTTTACGATGACAGGCCTATTGCTTTATTGGTATAATAATTTGAACTCTAAAACCTTGAATGTCAAATAAAAGAGCTGAATATTATTGAGAGAATAATGAATAAATTAATTAAAAACTTGTTTGATTGAAAATGGTTAAAAAACATTAATGAAATTCAAGATTCCAAGAAATTTTATTGGTCCACCTTTATAAAATTGAAATTGGTTTTACTTGGCATAATTAAGACGATAAAACAAAAAAGAAAAATACTGTACATCAAATTGCATACAAAGAAATTGAAATAAAGCACGTCGAATCTAGATGGCTCTTGAATTTTATCGAAAATTTTTTGAATTAATCTGTTTAATTTATGGATTTACTCACTGGTCAGTAAACAATTAGTTGATTGATTTTCTTCAGCAAATAATACTGTAATAGATGTATTAAGCCAGTGTTCATTAATTATTCATTATCTACACAGTATTGCAATGTATTACTAAGGAGGTATCTCCCTGACATCAGTACAGTATATACTGTAAATTCACTACCAATGTTTACAATGGTATAATTGCTCCCAATGTATATAACACTACTGGCAGTATATTTGTATCAACCATCTGATTACCAATTAATTATTATTCACATTTATTCAGCAATATATTAACTGTATTACATTGTTAGTATTGCAGGGATCTGTAATTGTAATGTCTGTAGTCATAAGACCCTTTGCAGAAAAGAAATAATAATATATATCAAAAAGAAGATTTCTCTTTATACTAATACTATATTTAATATTATTAATGCCTATGTACAGTAGTTTGGCAAGTGTTTATTTTATGTAAATATTTTCAAATACCATTTTTAATCAGTTGGAAGTCAATTTATTCTTATAAATGCCCAGTTACACTAAGGACAATTTAACGATCAATGGTCCAGGTTTTCAAACATAAAAAGTCTAAAAAGTTTTTATCTAGGATAACCATCTATGCTTCCTTACGTCCAATCAAATGACGTCATGATTAGTAAGAGTAATAATATCGTGACAATGCAAAGATTTTATTTATCATGACATCATTTGATTGGATTTTTAAAAATGTTATTATTATCAAAGAAAGTATAAATTATTATCGTATACCGTACTGACGCGGGTATAAGCCCACCCCCCTCGAACATGAAATCACGTCAAGTTTGGGGGGTGGGCTTATACCCGAGGATCCAAAAATGCAGATCGTCAAAAACAGCACATGTACACTGTGTATTCCACCATGCGAGTGAGCGCCCTCACGTGTACGACGTTGCCTCTAAATACACGAGGTGTAGAGTGTCGGAAAATTAGTTCGTGTAATTTATCGTAGAATATCTTATTTTAAACATCAATTTAACAAGAATTTATCAAGCAGAAAAGCAAGTATACAATGTTCGTTAAATAGAAATGTACCAAAGAAATTAATGGGTGGGCTTATACCCGAGTTCCTCATTTTTCATGAAAATTAGTCAAAAGTCGGGGGTGGGCTTATACCCGAGTATGGGCTTATACCCGCGTCAGTACGGTAATTCCAGAACGAAAACCTTTCTAATTTCTTTCCTTACTGTATGTGAGAAATGTGTTTATTTGTTGTCGATCGTTATCATCCTCGTGTGAATGGGTCTTAACTCTGATAGTCTATTAATAGAATGTGGATGATGATTCCTTCTTAATCTTATCCTCCATTTTTAAAATTTAATTTACACTAAGTAAAGACGTAAGAAACTTAGTGTGAACTTTAAGTAATATTGCATAAATTGAGTGCTGCAGCCTCTGGTCACAGTAGCAGTAATCTGTGTCTTTGTATCTTGTTAAGCTGTGATCTCATATCATCCCTCAGGGAACCGTTTTCAAATTGAGCCTTGTGTAGTAAGCCGATTCATTAAGTTGATGCGCCACAATGTTGTTTACGTTGGCCCAAGTGAAAAAATTGTAATGTGCCCATATATGGACATGATGATGTCATATAACTACCATATTTGGGAATATCACTACCATATTTGTGCACATTACACTTTTTAGTCAAACTAGTTTTATAGTGTAGACCAGGGAGTTGTAAAATAATAATTTTACAACTCCCTGTGTAGACAGAGCTTTATACTTTTTCTGAATGCTCCTAATAATCTTTATTTTGTCTTTTTAGCAATTGAACCATCCAAACGTCATTAAGTACCTTGCGTCCTTCATCCAAAATAATGAATTAAACATTGTGTTAGAACTTGCTGATGCTGGCGATTTGGCTCGTATGATAAAGGTAAGAAGAAGTAATTATGAGAAATAATTCACAAATCCTTCGTAATTTATTCATCAAGCAAAGTTGTTCTGCAAATTATGGATATTATAATGATATGCTCTTGTGTCAAACAATCTCTCGGGTGATTTTTCATCCGAAATGAAAACTTTGAAATCCTTTAGAATATCAAGTTTCACCTCTAGTCTTATTCATTTTTAAAAAGTAAATATTGTTTATTGTTAGGCTACTGTTTGTTGGACATGTACTGTATTACTGTTAATAGGCAAGAGTTGAATCCACATGAGAATAAAAGCAAACCAACGATGTAGAGTAAACGTAGGCTATCCTTTGTTGGACATGCACAGTACTAGTAGTATTGGGCAAGAGTTGTAAAATCCAACAATTGTTGTACTGAGTCAATAATGTAGTCCTAATTGGGCCTTTCTGGGATAATGGAAAACACTTTTGACAATGTCAATAATGGAGTCCTAAAACGGCTGGGCCCTTCTGTTATTATAATGGAAACCAATCAGTTGTTTACAGGGTAAATAATGGAGTCCTAAACAAACAATCAACAGGGTCATTGGCTCAAGAAATTATTTCCCAGCTTAGCTTTCTGTAAATCTGGGTTTAAACATAGATTATCATGTCTTTGAAATCAAAAGCAGGATTTCAACTTATTTTCAGCTGCCTACCAATTTAGCTAAATTAAAAGATGTAAACAACTGTACAATGCACGTTAATTTAAAGCGCTATCATTGCCTGGCTGCTTTATCCTACTTACAATAGATTAATTCCTGTCAATTTCCTACTGAACAAGTACACTTCAACTCAGTTAAGTGAAAGTGTTCGGTAATAATAAGATCTGATGGCTGATTTCAAGGCCTCTGTCTTTATACTGGTAAGGTGTAAGCAATATTTTTTGTTGTTAGTTCCTTCATTAGAATTTTGTCACACCTCAATTTTCTATGATAATAGAATAAAACTTTGTTCGGTAAACTCTCTACTCATACTACTTACTATAGTGTAAGCAACATGCTATGTTGTGACAGTTCCTCACGCTGACTCCAATTACAATTTGGTCACACCTCAATTTTCTACTGATAATATTACTAGTACATTAATATTACACTTCAAATTAATTACTGTGAAAGTGTTCGGTAATAAGACCTTTCTCCTCATACTACTTACTATAGTGTAAGCAACATGCTATGTTGTGGTAGTTCCTCACGCTGACTCCAATTACAATTTGGTCACACCTTAATTTTCTACTGATAATATTACACTTCAAATTAATTACTGTGAAAGTGAAAGACCTTTCTCCTCATACTACTTACTATAGTGTAAGCAACATGCTCACAATGACTCCAATTACAATTTGGTCACACCTGTATTTCATTGGTGTTTGCCTTATTCTGCTTCATAATTATTGGTTGTGTCTTGCACACAGCCATTATCAGTAAACTGATGACATGAAAAACATTGCAATATTTATTAATTATGCATCCTGATTAAATTACAATATTTATCAAATGGATTGTTAAAACTTGCCATTAGATATTATTTATGGTTTGATCAAACTATGAATATTATCAGGACTCACGGAATTATTGAAATTGGATTTTTTAAATTGACATTTTCTTTCAACTTCATTGATGTCAATTACAGTTTATCAGGTTCATTTTTAGTTTAAAGTTCAAATTGGATAAAGACACTCTAAATAGATATTCACACTTCAATTGGATATTGACACTCAGATTTGATATTGACACTCGGATTGGATATTCACAATCAGATTGGATATTCACACTTCAATTGAAAATATTGACACTCAGATTGGATATTGACACTCAGATTGGATATTCAGACTTCATTTAGATACAGTATTCACACTCCATTTAAATATTCACACTTCAAAAATAAAATAAAAATAGAAATCAGCACTAATTATTCCTCAACGATGTCTTTAGGTTTTTAGCTTTAACATTTAATTATTCAATTAATTATTCAACATATTGATTCTATGTTATTTATATTTTTGCACAGCTAAATATTCAAATAGAGAAAACTATTGGCAATTTAATAATTGTAAGATGTATGTGTACACTGGACCTACGGTTTATAGTCCTTATCCAAGAAGACTTTGTTCCACTATCAGAACTAGGAGCGAGTCGGCCTCGAACCCTTGCCGATGTTGTTGGCTCTTTAGGTACGGTAAACGGCGCCCCTGCCTTAACCGCTGCACAGTATTGATAATAGGCCTTTACAATTTAGTGTGATCATTCTCCATGACAGTACAACCCATAGAAATGTTATAGTTACTACAGTACTGACTACATATCATATACCAAGCCCACACATTTTACACGGGTGTGAAAAACGCGTGACTCGCGTGTAATTAGGTACTAACAATACTGTCCATATTCACTCATGCATTACTGCATTGAGTAATTCAACTGCAGCGAACTGCATTTATAACTTGTTGATGTTTTGTTCATATATTATTATCATCAAACAGACAATAACTGGAATTACAGTACAGGATAACAGCATTTTATATAACAAAATATAGGCCTATTTGAAATAAAAAATCGATTTATTTATCATAGTGCAATCATGGAGGTTAGTAGGCCTACTACACTACAGTACTACTATTCTAGGCCTAGTTTGCTTTCAGAGTTTGTTTATATATATTTTTAAGTTATATTTATTAAGTATTTGAGAAAACTCATTAAAAAAAACAAGGTAGAAAAGACCCATTAACAATATCTTTCAAAACACGATCGTCGCTGGTGGCCGAATGACGTACTTTCTGTACGCACCACGTTGTAGAGTTCATCCATTGAGTCGGGGAGGAAATAATTTATATAGTATTACAACGCCAGTATTGACATGCATGTATTTAGCGCGGTAACTAATATACACCCCTGTTACGGACTGGACCATTAATCGCTCCACGAAACCACGTTGGAGCGATCCTCCTCCGCACACAGCCAGAGCGAGAGAGAAGCGAGGTCGAATAAATACAAGTTTTTACCATTTCCCGTCCAGGGAAAATCAGTTCTCTTATAATTACAGCCCTGATACCGTGCGCATATGTTTACGTTGATATTATTTAATTGCACACCTCATTTTGGACTGTGCCATTTTCGGAACCCTGTTTTGTTTTCATTATAAACATGGGCTGATGTCAGACAAATATCTGCTTTAAACGTCAACTTATTAAGTCGTTTCATAAGCAGAGAATTTATAAAGCAAGTATACAATGCAGACATGTTAGATAGAAATATACTAAAAGACATTTAATAAACGTGTTGGAAGAACGTAATAATTTGACTTTCTACACCGAGCAGCGGAAAAACCCATTCACAGTTATGTACGGGAATCCTTATGTACTTGGCCTAAAACACTAGCTCTGTATTTTAATTTAAATATTTGGCTTACGGTTATGAAAATACAAGGAAACATCATTTTATAATATTACTATTATTAGGCTATTTATTGACCTAGGCACCTATTAAAGATCGCTAAATATGTTTTATTGTGGGGGGCTTAGGTACAGTAGCTCTCTATTCTAGCCTAGCCTCCCTGCTGTTGTACACTTCTCGCTGTACGCCTCACATTATACTGTATAAAATAATACGACGTGAACTCTAAACAAAACCCCGATGAAAAACAATTTACATGAATTCTATAAACTTTCTTATTTATTGTTTGCCTAACAATAGAGAAAAAGAAACTTTGTTACATACAGTAACGGGCAGGTTCAGATTACATAAATATGATGGTAGGCCTAAACAATAGAAACTAGAACAACTGATATCCACATGTGTGTTGTCGCGGGCGTCGTACCGGGAGTTCCATATTTTACCAGTAAAAAGCTACAAAGTGATGACGTCATGGTCCACACGGCAAATACAGGCACGCGGCAATTACACATATTTTACACGCGCGACAAACGCGGGTTATGGTACATGATTTGTAGTCAGTACTGTATGTATATGTACCTAAACACAATATTATTGTTGTTCACAATGCATGTCTTTACCTGATTAAACCCTGTGTGACCCTACTTGTTAGCATTTCTAAGGTTGTTTCATACCACATTCAATGTCACACATTCTTGCCATATTGTACAATGAAAGAAGCTATTTTATAAACTTTGTAATTTGAGCACACTCTCTACTCTATACAGTTATATTCTGTCAAAGTATTGTAGTCAACTCTCCCAATACTACACCAGACACCCTGGGCTGATATGTCTGGTTTTCTAGTAAGTCTGGTATTCGGAATGTGTTTCTTAAAAATGATTTTGGGACATTTTGGACCTCCAAGAAAGTCCAGTTTTGGGAGTGTTTTCCATTTCTGATATTGGAGTTAGAGTTGAATATTGTAAAAATACCTACAGTAAATAGTTTTATTAAATTGAAGTTATTTTTAAATAGATAAACAAAACAATGATATTTAAAGTTTAGAATGATGCGGTCACTAAACACAGTTGCCACTTAATTGGTCATTGGTCACATTTAATATCATTCTTTAAAATGTTTATCTTGTTTATTTAATGACTTACTTTTTTCCGATAGCACTTCAAAAGACAGAAGCGTTTAATTCCAGAGAAGACTATTTGGAAATACTTTGTACAACTAACAGCTGCACTGCAGCATATGCACTCAAGACGGGTCATGCATAGAGGTAGTACAGACTTTTATTTTTGTGTAAAATACTTATTTTTTTTTTTTCCGTAGACTGTTCTCTAACTGACCCTTACAGAATCAGACACTGCATTGCCAAACAAGAGAGCCATTCTAATCTATAAGTTACACTACAGTGCACCTTTGCTAATTGGGAATGAATTCAGTGATAAACCCTGCGGCAAACACAAACAAGCCCCAACCAGAAAACCCATCGCACCACCATAAAAGTGATTGAATCATGTAGTGTACAACTGTGCATTAGCCATACCCATTCAACCCACATAAAACACTTCCTATCCATCCCACCGGAAATCCCCCTTTTTTTTGTATTTGAAATTTGTAAAAGTACAGTACACTTCTGTATTCTTTTACATCATCAAGCCTTAAAGCTCAGGTACAGGCATGAATTTAAATATAATATTTGGTTAATTGTACATAAATCAAATATTTGTAACAGAAATCGAGATGAAAAAACATGAATTTCCCTTAATATGGTCAAATACAAAATTTGGCAGAATTTTCCATAAAAACCAGAAAGACTTTTTTTCAGTAGTTAGGTAGTTAACCTAATGTAATAACATGTCTGGTGACTCCCTAGACGGTGAAAAAAGATGGTGGATATACGGTGGATAATTTTTGCCATAGCATGAAAATAAAAATCTGAAGTTGAATAACAATCAGAAATGTAATATTCAAGTTATATTACCTATATTTAGTCATCTGATAACATTTTTTACCACACCGTTTATTTTTCATAGCTTTTTAAAATGCCTCTCTATTTACAAAATTTGTGTACAAAAGAATAGAGATTTTACTGTGTAATTTGAACTATCCCCCCACTGATAAGAAAGTGCTTATTTTCAACAAACTCGTGTAACACAAATAAAATCCCAAAAATTATGAAACATAGGGGAAACTATAGATCGATAATTATTGGAATGTATGATAAATAGAAATTTTTTGCCCGCACCTGGCCTTTAAAATGTAATTATCTTGGTTAGTAAATATCAGAAAAGAAATAAATGCTGTATTATCTTTATTTCTGGCTTGCTTTAATGCTTTTATTAAAAGATTATAGATTTTGGTATTATTGTAGGTTTTTCCCTGTTTTTGTATCCTCTTTCTGTCAATAACACCATTTCCTGGTAACCACAAATTCCTGTGAATGGTGCTTTAATTTTCATTGACATATTAAAAGGTAAAGAGGATATTATAGTATAAAAGCCGGATTAAAGCATTATATTACCATCAATCGCTACCCTTCACTTCATTTAATTCTTTTTGTTTACTAAAATACTTTACGATAACCACATATATTTTTAGAACTGAAAATATATTAGGATTAGTTGGTTGGTTACACTTGTAAATACAATGACCTATTAATACCGCACACCCTTAAGCTGACCCGTCTGGTTATAGAAAGTCCAATATTATTCCGATTGTTTTTAATGGGCGCTAAATAAATAAGTGGTGTGGATTCACCGTTCTTTTCAAAAACCAAATTTGTACTTTATTCATCCTCCCTTTACATTGATTATTTCATTTCCGTCTTAATGGCATTGTTGACAGTTAGTGTGCTAATATCTTCTAAAATGCATGTGTATCATTTTGTAATGAAATTGAACTTTGTTGCTATCGATACTAATGTCGTATTTTATTTGATCAATTTAGAAATTGAGCAAAAGATGGCTACTTAATAGATACACACTGTCTACTGTTTATATAGCAAAAGTATAAATAGTATTTTTTATAGGTCGGAAAGAAATTATTTTGTCATGTTGCTATGCAACATACAGCAACAAAAATAGAGAAAACTCTATTGTAAATCAAATTATATAGCATATGCTTTGTAGTCAATTTTATGCTGCAGAATTTAGATCATTTTAGAATTATTTTTATTAGATAGTCTTTGATTCTTTTATTTCTCAGAAATATTTGTTTTAATTACAGTAATAAGACAAGAAACGTCTGTAAAAAAATCATAATTTAGTATCAAATGCAAAGAAATGCTCATTCTGCAGTGTTTTGCATTTAAAGCAATTGCTAAGGTTTTGAATTTAATGTAAAGTATAATTATCTACAAACAAAACCATTAGTATGCTACTGTATCCTTCAGTAGAGTTTGGACGATTACAGTAATTTAGTGGATGCATTGATTAAATAATCAACTACTGTAAGTAGTACAGTAAACATTACTAACTTAAGTCTGTAATTTTGTCTTAAACCACTGAAGTGGTAGCAAGTAAACTCCAGTTTAAGTGGTTCTCGTTTAAATTTAAACTACGAAGTGTTTGCGCTAGAAGAAGAAATGCAGTACTGTATGTTTGGTTTACATAATACAGGATTACTACTTGAATATTAATGATCACAATTGTTGATAAATTACATGTAAATATTGATTCAAGAGCAATAAAATCGGCACAGGTTTACGTTCTCTTCAACCAGTTGTTAGGAGAATGAGTCTTCTTGATTAAGGACCTAAAAAGTGGAGGTCCAGTGTACACATCTGGTTCAGGGCACTTTAAATAAACTATGTGCAACTTTTGGAAGAGTAGAGGTCTACCACATATCTCAGGCCCTGTCAGATGAATATAAGCACTCTTAATGGCAGCTCAACATGATAAACCTTAGGGCTATGAAAGTAGTTGTCTCTGTAGAAAGCAAATTTTAATACAATACAAATCAATCGTTCATTCATTATCGTCCATAAATATTGACATTCAAAATTATGTCCATCAACTTAAAAATCTTGAAATAAATGCATGATTCATTATTCAAGCTACTGGCATAAATAATATATATATATATTTGTTGTTCAGTAGCTAAACATTGTATTTTGCAGATATCAAGCCAGCCAATGTATTCATAACAGCCAGCGGGATAGTAAAGCTTGGTGACCTTGGCCTAGGCCGGTTCTTTAGCTCCAAGACGACTGCTGCTCACTCGCTGGTGGGTACACCCTACTACATGTCCCCTGAACGTATTCACGAAACCGGCTACAACTTTAAATCAGATGTTTGGTCCGTCGGATGCTTACTCTATGAGGTATGAATGTTTGGGAATTACAGTAAAACCACTTCTTTAGGGACACCCTTAATGAAACGTTTATGTTAAAAGAACGAGGGGAAATACGGCTAACCCTTATATGCAAGAGGACACGCTTATTAAGGTGACACTTTGTTGAGTCCTGAAGGACATGATGTCATATCACTACCATATCACACTTTCAGTGTAGTAGATCTCTTTAGACGGAGTCGTTCAAACTGCTTTAAAATAAGAGATTAATGCTCGTAATCAAATTATAATATTGAAATTTTTAGGCTCCTGTTAAATTGATGATGCCACAATCAACGAAATGAAAATGTAATCAGAGTGTTTTTACAGAGTAATTATTCTGTCCTTTCATATTACAGGAAAACTAATTTCCTGACAGCCAGTTTTTGAATTCAATTATATTATC
Organism: Antedon mediterranea; assembly: GCF_964355755.1. Taxonomy (NCBI): domain Eukaryota; kingdom Metazoa; phylum Echinodermata; class Crinoidea; order Comatulida; family Antedonidae; genus Antedon; species Antedon mediterranea. The sequence continues at coordinate 29,139,257 of NC_092673.1, read as the reverse complement.
AATCAGCTCAGCTTTTATAATAAACAGTGAATTAATAATTGAGTGATGTCACAATGATTACCTGTTTGTGTTTATTTTCTCAACATTCATGTCCTATAGATGGCAGCATTGCAATCTCCATTTTATGGGGATAAGATGAATCTTTATTCTTTATGCAAAAAGATTGAACAGTGTGACTATCCTCCACTGCCAGCTGAGTATTATTCTGAAGAGGTTAGTACTGGAGGCTGTACACCTTCCTGTCCGCCATCCCTGGGGGCGCCCTCCTGTTTCTAATCTATGCTTTCTTTCTGTGTGCTTCTTTGCTTATTGTGTTACTTGTTGTCTATAGATGGCTGCGCTTCACTCTCCATTTTATGGCGATAAAATGGACTTGTATAAATTGTGTAAGAAGATTGAAAAGTGTGAATACCCGCCCTTGCCTGTAACAAATTACTCTAGACAGGTTTGTATGAACCCCTGGTGTATGTAAGGAATTATAGCAGAAATTAAAGAGGTGCTAATGCTGCTTTTAGCCCATCGATTTGGAATCATAAAATCATACCCTGCACGGTTGCTTTCTGCACATTTTTATCTAAATTCAACGTGAAAAAAACAAAGATTGGGCATGTTTGGATTGCGGTAATCTCTAGTAAAACGACTAGTACTACTTTTCAAAATTTGTTGAAAATATTACTGTAAGATTCATGTAAGATGGGGGTGGGGTTGTGTGGGGCCTTGCTTTGAATTTAAGTTCAATTAGTTTTCGTCTAGTGTATCTTATACTCTTTGGTTTCATAGATACCTCTTTAATTCTTGCTCATATATGTACAGCTCTACTGACATGGTTTGTGTTGTCTGTTTTTCTGTTTCATTTCAAACTCATCTTTTTTATTTTTCTATTTAAATATTGCATTTTTTATTTTTTTAATGCCTAATGAATGTTTGTCTCCTAGCAGAAATTCATAACAATATGATGTTGCTGAAAGCATACAGCATCAATATTGATATTTTAATATTTTAAAGTTTTGATATATTGATGTTTACATTTGAATGTGTAATAGATAAATCCAAGGCCGAGCCTTGCTTCTATTCAGCCAATTTGATTACATACTTAATTCCTTCTAATCAATATACAAATATCCTTGAATACAAAAATAGCATTTTTATAAATAATTCATTATTATTATGAGTAAAAACGAAATTTCTGTTTGCCAATTTCGATTTTTCAAGATTCAAGAAATTTTATTGGTCCACTTTAAAATGAAAATTTGTTTGCTTGGCATAATTAAGACGATAAAACAACAAAGCAAAAACCATGTTTAAATAACAAGTGGTCTTCCAGAACTTTTATTGTTTTCATAATTTATAATTGCAGTATACTATAATGACTAAGAATATTTTTTTATAAATAAAATGAATCATTAAACGGACTGGTTAAGCTCTATCTACACTATCAAACTAGTTTTATTACTAGTTTAGAGCTTTATTCATTTAATATTGCTATATATACATAGTAAAATTTAAATTTTTTTAAAGATTTTTATAAACATTATCGGCATAACCACTACCAAGTATAAGCTAGTCATAGCCAGCTCAAATATTCAAATTAAAAATACTTATTGCTTTCATGTTTTCCATTCTGCTGCATTCTCTCACTTTCAATTATTAGCAGTTGATAAATTTGTTTTAAAATGTCAGTGTAAATAGAATCTACTCTTACAATACTTGGTAGCCGTTGCCATCGCGGCTGTCTGTCTGTCTGTCTGTCTGTCTCTGACAGTTTAATCATTGTTGTTGTGTTAATGTGTTTTCTAAAACCTAGTGTCTTTGATGTGTTTCTTTTAATACTGTAGTGTGTTGTTTGCTTTACTAACAGCCTTCATACAGACAGCCATCATCTTACTAACAGCTTTCTTTATTATAAAACAATTAACCAACTCTTTATATAAACATGGACTATCATTTGTGTTGTGTAAATATATTGCATTTTACCATTGTTGCATAGCGAATAATAACTAGTAAAGTTAGGTTTTGCGATGCACCACCATAAATTTGAGAACGTGTCAAGACAGTTGTAGCATAAAGGACAATTTACACAGAAGAGCGGTAACGGTAATACAAACATAGAATCTCTGTTATTCCTTGTGGCTGTTTACACAGAACACAGTGCGGACAGACGGTCGGTTTCCAATCAGGATAGATATAGATTCTACCTTCTACGGTTTTCCGGTACCGTTACCGCTCGTCTGTGTAAATTGGCCTTAACACATGGTGTATTTGCAAACCTTGATCATTATTATATTTACTAATACCATATCATTGATGTCATTATTATCATTATCACTAATATAAATATCTTCATTTGTCAAAGTACAGTATCTCCTTGTTTTGTACCAATGTTTCTTATTACTAATGTTCTTTTAATGTATAAATATAATGTGTGGCATTACCAAAACAATGAAATTGTTGTATAGGTGTTGCAGTAGGGGTTGATGTATAGGAGGGGTGGTGGTTGGTAGGAGTGGTGGTGGTTGCTAGGAGTGGTGGTGGTTGCTAGGAGTGGTGGGGTTGCTAGGAGTGGTGGTGGTTTCTAGGAGGGTGTAAGTTTCCAGGAGGGATGGTGGTTGTTAGGAGGGATGGTGGTTGCTAGTTGACATTTACAAGGAGGAGCAATCATTCAGTGCTTTTCTTATGATGAAATTAATAATTTATTTAATTTATAATAATTTTTACTTTGTATCTTGCAGTTACGTGAGCTTGTTACGTTGTGCATTAAAGCTGACCCAGAGCAGAGGCCGGACATTGATTATGTAAACGAAGTTGCGCAACGAATGCATTCCATCAGCGTCCAATAGATCACAACCTTGACTCGTGTCGCCATAGTGATGCCACATCATGCATTTAAACAACTTGAATACTGAATGTTCTTGGTGTCCAAGCTGTCAATTATCTGAATACATAATGAAGTTGGTTGCTGTAAAGAACATCAAACCTGATTTTGCTTTCTCCTTCATTTGGATGAATCTATGTGTCAGTAGAGGCATTTAGTGAAGTTCATTTTTCTCTAAAATTGCTTTTTAAATGTTATACAAATCAGGCTGAAGTAGGAATACCTTAGGTGATCCAATTTGGTTTAAAATAGAACCAATTTGTTTAGAACCTGTGTTTCCAGAAACCACATTGTATGACCACAGTGATCTTTGCCTTAAAGGATTCAATTTGATATTTAAAAAAAGAAAAGATTGATTTGTGACCAAAAACTGAGCCTTAAATTAATGTTCATAGTTAGTATCAACGTATCACTAATTACCTTGGCAACAATCATTCCACTGACTTTTTTTTGCTTTAATATTGTGTTAAATTATCCAATTTAAGATATATTTGTACATTTGTATGCAGTGATGTATTTTATAATTAAAAAGTTTGAGTGCCTTGTTTAAAAACGACAGCACCTTGTACGCCTGTCTAGGCAATGTATCCAAAATAAAAATGTTTTTCGATACAGTTATCGCACACACTATGGCAAAAGTTAGAGCAATTGATTGTCAAAGGTTACATCTATGTGGTGTCAAAGGTTATATATGTCATGTCAAAGGTGAATACATGTCATGTCAAAGGTGAATACTTGTGTAATTCCAGTCTTGTGTGAGAATAATTTGTAATAGGCATATAGTTCAGTAGAGGTACAGGTACATACTGTAATATCTTTGGAATGGTTTAAAAATTTCATAAGATTTGTTAAAGTATCAAGGTCAAAGGTTATGACATCACATTATTTGTAGTCCTTTATTTGTATTCATATTGTATCTGATGTGTTTTTAGTTGAAAATAGTAATAAGATATATATTTTCTTAGTTTTGTGACCAAATATTTGTAAATATATTGAAATAGTTGTAAAGTATGTTGCTGAAATATATTTAAATATAAATTTAGAAAATACAGTGATTGGTGTACAAACAATTCTTGATTGTTCGCAGTATCATAGGCAAACGCTGTATTACAGTGTGACATATACATCACCTGTATCATAGGCCCTATACTTAACCTTAACATAATACAGGCTACATGTGATACATATGATATTGTATACAGAATTTACCTTTGATACTGGGCATATTTTGAGATACAGTACAAAGACAAATCGGGTAGTTATCCACAAAAAATAAATATTTTATACATAAAATAGAGTGTTGTAAATCGTTGCATATATATATTTAGTAAAGTATTACATAAAACCAAGATCTATACTGTGTTTGTAAACATATTTTGTAAATAAGAATTTTTAAAATAATTTGGGGTGGGGTGTGAAGAAAGTGGTTGTATTGCGAGTTATTTTTTGGATTTAGATCCACAGACATTGCTTATATGAACTAAATTCATAAATTGCCGCATTTTAGTTAGTTTGTGTTTGTAATACTGTCACAAACCACTTTAAATATCTTCTATACCTGATACATTTCCCACCTATATTAGCAAAAATAGTGATTGACAAAAAAATAAGTTTTATATAGTAGTGTTTCTTTATTACTTGATGTTCGTTTTAGTTTGTCTCTTTCTCTTATAATGTATAAAAAGTACATTTTATATGGTAATAATTATGCAAGAGACTTTTTAATTCATTTTGTAAAATAACTAAATACTGTATAACGAATATATTTATATGATGAATTTAGGCAATTCTCAAATATACAGAAAGGTATTGTATTATATATCGGTTTCACTGTTTAAACAGTTGGAAAACTTTCCTAAAAATTAGACTTTATATTCTCTATCAACACATTATGTGCTCTGTTGTCCAATACAGTAAGCCCATAGCCAGGATTTTTACAGGTGGTTCTTTTTCCACAATAGGAACAGAAATCGATAATAAGCTAGGCCAGTTAAAGCTTGGTTCCCACTAGCAACGCAACCTATGCATCGTAAGAAATTTTCCCCCACCTGTGTAAAATCAAACCTTCGTTGTTTGCAGCAGCACTGTTGCGTCGTCGGTTCCCACTTGTGATTACGCAAGACAGCACTTTGTATCTCTGTGTTGCGTCGCTAGTGTGAATCACACTTTAGCATATAATTCTGCTAATCTCTAGTTGAAAGGGGGGAAAAAAAAAAAGGTTTTTTTCAAACCATCGAACATCCACTCCCATTCACACAGTGCTTTGATTGTACTATTCTACTCTACTGTTAATGACAGGTCTCAATTGAATGTAGTCTTGTATTTGATCATCAACAGGATCTAACATGTGCAATGAACTATGACATACGAGTACACCAAACAAAATGATCAATCCGTCCGGTCCCAAGATGGTCAAATAATAAGATGGTCAAATAGTAAGATGGTCAAATAGTAAGATGGTCAAATAGTAAGATGGTCAATTGATTTATAAATTTTCTTACAGAAATATTGACATCTGAATGTTAAGTTCTCAAGGTCTTATGTGTTACTAGTATTCATTGATTTTAAAGTCGGTAAAGTTTAATTTACATGCATATGTTGGTTATTGTTCATATATTAAGTTTTGTAGTAATAAACCACTAAAGCAAAATTATGAGAAATAACAATATATAATGATTTTTTTAAATGATGCGATATTGTTTATGCATATAAAAAAAAATTTAAAAATTTGTCTTCAAAATTTGTTTTGAAAATTGTTATATGTTATATGTCGAACAATAAAGAGCCATTGTTGTAAATAGAGGTCATTTTTCGAAAATGTCCCTGTACTATAGTACAGGGATTTTTTCAAAAAATGTAAAAATTTCGACCTTTTTATTTTCCGATAAAACTAGTTAGTATAGCATAATTGACATGCGCAGATCCCAATATTCGGCTGTGCGCATGTTTATTATGCTATAGTAACTATTTATGTCAAAAAATAAAAGGATAGCCTAATTGACATGCGCAGAACACAATATTCGACTCTGCGCATGTTTATTATGCTATAGTAACTATTTATGTCTAGTTAGTATAACATAATTGACATGCGCAGATCCCGATATTCGATTCTGCGCATGTTTATTATGCTATAGTAACTATTTATGTCATAAAATAAAAGGGTCGAAAAATGGTTATTTTTCGAAAATTTCCCTGAACTATAGTACAAGGATTTTTTCCAAAAAATGACCAGAGTTCGACCTTTATATTTCTTGATAAAACTAGTTAGTATAGCATAATTGACATGCGCAGATCCCGATTTTAGGCTCTGCGCATGTTTATTATGCTATAGTAACTATTTATGTCAAAAAATAAAAGGATAGCCTAATTGACATGCGCAGAACCCAATATTCGACTCTGCGCATGTTTATTATGCTATAGTAACTATTTATGTCTAGTTAGTATAACATAATTGACATGCGCAGATCCCGATATTCGATTCTGCGCATGTTTATTATGCTATAGTAACTATTTATGTCAAAAAATATAAGGATAGCCTAATTGACATGCGCAGAACCCAATATTTGACTCTGCGCATGTTTATTATGCTATAGTAACTATTTATGTCATAAAATAAAAAGGGTCGAAAATGGCCATTTTTCGAAAAATCCCCTGTACTATAGTACAAGGATTTTTTTCAAAAAATGACCAAATTTCGACCTTTATATTTCTTGATAAAACTAGTTAGTATAACATAATTGACATGCGCAGATCCCGATATTCGATTCTGCGCATGTTTATTATGCTATAGTAACTATTTATGTCATAAAATAAAAGGGTCGAAAAATGGTTATTTTTCGAAAATTTCCCTGAACTATAGTACAAGGATTTTTTCCAAAAAATGACCAGAGTTCGACCTTTATATTTCTTGATAAAACTAGTTAGTATAGGATAATTGACATGCGCAGATCCCGATTTTAGGCTCTGCGCATGTTTATTATGCTATAGTAACTATTTATGTCAAAAAATAAAAGGATAGCCTAATTGACATGCGCAGAACCCAATATTCGACTCTGCGCATGTTTATTATGCTATAGTAACTATTTATGTCTAGTTAGTATAACATAATTGACATGCGCAGATCCCGATATTCGATTCTGCGCATGTTTATGTATGCTATAGTAACTATTTATGTCAAAAAATATAAGGATAGCCTAATTGACATGCGCAGAACCCAATATTTGACTCTGCGCATGTTTATTATGCTATAGTAACTATTTATGTCATAAAATAAAAAGGGTCCAAAATGGCCATTTTTCGAAAAATCCCCTGTACTATAGTACAAGGATTTTTTTCAAAAAATGACCAAATTTCGACCTTTATATTTCTTGATAAAACTAGTTAGTATAACATAATTGACATGCGCAGATCCCGATATTCGATTCTGCGCATGTTTATTATGCTATATTTCTGCGCATGTTTATTATGCTATAGTAACTATTTATGTCAAAAAATATAAGGATAGCCTAATTGACAAGCGCAGAACCCAATATTCGACTCTGCGCATGTTTATTATGCTATAGTAACTATTTATGTCATAAAATAAAAGGGTCGAAAAATGGTAATTTTTCGAAAATTTCCCTGTACTATAGTACAGGGATTTTTTCAAAAAATGACCAAATGTCGACCTTTTTATTTTCCGATAAAACTAGTAAGTATAGCATAATTGACATGCGCAGATCCCGATATTCGACTCTGTGCATGTTTATTATGCTATAGTACCTATTTATGTCAAAAAATAAAAGGATAGCCTAATTGACATGCGCAGAACCCAATATTCGACTCTGCGCATGTTTATTATGCTATAGTAACTATTTATGTCATAAAATAAAAGGGTCAAAAAATGGTAATTTTTCGAAAAATTTTCTGTACTATAGTACAGGGATTTTTTCAAAAAATGACCAAATTTCGACCTTTTTATTTTCCGATAAAACTAGTTAGTATAGCATAATTGACATGCGCAGATCCCAATAGTATGTTTATTATGCTATAGTAACTATTTATGGCAAAAAATAAAGGATAGTCTAATTATCATGCGCAGAACCCAATATTCGACTCTGTGCATGTTTATTATGCTATTGTAACTGGTGGTAAATGGTAATGAATACTGTGTGTTTAAGCAATATTGCAGTTGAATTGTGAAATAATATTATTTTTTATGTAGGAAAACGATTTTTGAAATTGATATGGGCCATCAAAGGCAATATAATTTGTGGCCATGGAGCAGAGAAAAACTTTCTTAAATCGGTAAGATCAGTAGCGAAGAATGTTCCTTAGAGAATCTATAAAATACAGACTCGTAAAAACAACATATTTTACTTCAATATTATGATCATAACTGGCAATATATAAATACAAATGGATGGTTTTATATGCATGTATATAAGACTTGAAAAGAACATAGCTCTTCTTTTTTGCCTTGAATGTTTTTGATAAGCTGAATTTGAGTAAGTAGGTTACACGTGGTTCAATTCTAACCATATTTTTGTGGCCGCAGAGTTCAGATTGTTGGGCTAATTTTTTGTAACTGAAAATATGAATAAAACACATGAGATATTAGAAAATAAATGGGAATAATCAAACCATTAAATTGAATGCAATATATTGAAACACGTAAATTGTCTAAGAAATATCAACGATCCCGAGGCATGAATAATTATTTCTAGTATTCGTCACATTTCATTTTCTTACAAAAAACATTGGAATGAATTTAGAGTATAGTTTATTAAAAAGGGGCGGAGAATGATGAAAAACCGCGGAGAATGATGAAAAAGCGCGGAGAATGATTAAAAAGGCGCGGAGAATGATGAAAAAGGCGCGGAGAATGACGAAAAGGCGCGGGGAATGATGAAAAAGGCGCGGGGAATGATGAAAAATGCGCGGAAAATTATGAAAAAGACGACAAATGTGGTTGGATTTTAGTATTATTTTTACTACTCCAACAATAATTAAATAAATATAACTCAATATATTCTATGGGCCTACACACTTTTATGAATGCGCACAATAACTAATTATTACCTAAATAAATTGTGGGCCACATGACGTGCAATAGTACGTACTATTTAGCGCAAAATAACTAATAATATATAACACACAAATTCATGAAGTTTAAGGTAGTTAAGTTAGTCAGTTATTGGGGGGGGGGGGGTGTTGTGCCCGTAATCCAACTTAGTATCTTAATTCTAAGTTACGCATGTAGGTTTTCTTCTGTGCATGTTACCTAAATACATTTCATTTCTCTTCTCTTGTTCTAATCCCGTTTCATATTTCTTTTTTTATCCTGGTTACTTGTTGTGCCTAATCGAACCTTAATACGCCACACATAAATTCTGAAATATATTGTATATAATAATCACAATTTTATATAACGATATTAATATGACATGAAATACTATCGGTTTATGCGAGAAATACGATGCCATCCAAGACACGTCAGAACACTTTATATTGAAGCGTCTTCCTTTAAGTCAACGGCCTTACATAAATTTACATTAATGTCTTTAACTTGTAGAATGCAATCCTTTAATAATTTTGAACCATTTAATAAAATACAAATAGTTGTATTTTTAAAACGTTTGAAATGTTATTAAGCCGCAAACGACATTGTAAAAAAACATGCATTAAATTGATTAGCGCTTGTGGCGACAATTACACTGCTAAAACATTTAAAACAGCATCTATATTGCTAACATTGTTATTGTTTCTTGCGTTGGCACCTTACGACTTCATAAAACAAAAGCAATTGAAGCCTTTGGAACTACTTTTGGTTCCCGTCGGATTACATTAGTCACCAGTGATAAATCATGGCGCAAATTGCTTCTCAGTTTAAGCACGTGATAAAGCAAAGAATACTAAACGATATATCATTAAAATATCACAGTCGATTTTCTATTAAGAATCGACGATATTGTAGCAAAATCGTTATATTTCAGATACTATTTTTCTTGCAACCGATTTCACGTTGTACCGAAACGATATGATGTTTTCACAAATGTTAAAATTGAATCAAATATGTACCTGTACTAAAACAGTAGCCTTCTACATGCTACTTGAAACTAAGTAATATGTCGTTCTACTTAAATACAGTACTAGATTTTAAATAAGTAGGCCTATGTAGCTCACAGATGTGTTACTTAATACAGTACAGTACTATTATTGAACTAAGTAAGTATTTAGCTCACATTTTAAATACAGTACAAAATTTGAAACTAAGTGAGACAACCTTACGTTGTTATATGTATACACGTTGAAGCTAAGTGAGTATATAGCCTATACATGTGTTACTTAAATACAGTACAAGATTGAACTAATTAAGTAAGTATATAGTCCATATTGGCTTGAGTACTAAGTAAGACCTATGTTCTTATACACATATACGTTGAACTACTGTAAGTAAGTGTGTAGCCTACATATGTTAATTAAATACAGTATCAGATGCAGATTGAAAGTAAACGTGTATTAATTCAACAGGCGATTAATTTGTGATACATCTGACCGATATCTTGCATACGGTAAAAAACCTTTAGCGTGTATGTCCAAATGACAAGTAAATCTTCGAAACTTTCAGGAACAGTTCCTATAACATTAATGACATAGTACTGGTAATTAACGAACAGTCACAGTATCTACGACATACGACAACATGCAATAGTTGATAACAAATAAAAATGTGACTAAAAATATCCAGAAATTAGAATCGACGATCAGCACGTACAAATGCCAACTTTTCGCGCAATTGCTTTGCATAAGCATTTACCAGTCTTATCCACCCATCTATAGAGTTTTTTGTACCTCGCATGAACAGGTGCCGAACTTTTATGACCATCTTTTGGTGGAGATTTTTTATTTTCATCAGTTTTGTTATCATCTTCTGTCACCTCTTCTGGAACTTTTCCTTCTTCCGGAACTCTTTCCTCTTTCGAAACTGTTTCTTCTTCCGGAACCTTTCCTTCTTCCGGAACTGTTCCTTCTTCTGATACTTCTTCCGTTACCGTTTCATCTGGAGAGGTCTGCCACACCGTTGCAACTTCTGGACTTTCCAACTCTAAAATATCCTTTAATGCCACTGTCGACAGCTGATCATCTGGCTTTAGGTCCGTGTTTGTGTTGGCGGAAACCTTTACCGTGGTTCCACTACCGTCTTCTTCATTATCAAATAGGTCTTTTTCCGGAAGTGCCGTAACGTAAGCGAAGGCCAGAACAAGCAACAAACTGCTAACGACTAGTGAGCGTTCCATAGTTACCTTCAAAATAAAACTACCAATATTTAGGCATATGTTTCTACAAAAAATAATTTTGTTAAATTGTACTTATTATACATTTACAAAAACAATGTTTTTTACCTCAAAAGAAAATATACCGTTCGTTCAACAATGTTTTTACCTCAAAGACTTGCAGATAAAATCGTTCGTTCAATCACACGAAAACGTTAATCAAACTTGCCGTAAATATTCAGAAAAAAACACGAAGAATATATTAAAATATTACAAGTGAGTGAGTGAGTGTAGAAAAGCTGTGTGAACATGACCGCGTTTCACGGAGAACTTATCGACAAAGATCTCTATAAAATGTTAACGTCTGTTTTAATTCCATTCATGTTCACCGCGCTTGCGCAAACTGTACTGATAATTGGTCGAACCAATTCGGAGCCAAAACACTACACGGTTATAAATGGACCTGATACAAAAGCCTGTCATTTCTATTCTAGCAGACAGAAAATCTAATTTTGTAGTTGAATACCGTAGTATTAATGTATTGTTCGCCTTTTAGAGAAACACATTATTTTACGACTTGAAATAAAAATACTCAATATGCGTCTTTCAGTATTGTGTTTGCGACAAATCAGTAACTTTCAATAAATTTAAATGGATTTTAAATGTTGACAATTATAGATTAGTTCGGTTCTTTTAAAATTAATACTAATGACAACAAATTCTCAACAAAAACAAGACCACTTTGCGGAAACCGAGGTTCTTATGAACTGTTCATAATCGATCCGTTATCCGCCGCAATCATCAACTATTAGGTGAAGGGGGGAGGGGGATACAGAAGCCTTGATAAAACAATAAAAACATGTAGCGTACATTTATATCATGAAGGATATTATATGATAGGAGGGCTAAATTAATATCAACAACCACCTTTCGTTGCCGTGTAAGTAGATGAATGTACGTATTAAGCTTAGGGTCCCCCACTAGGACGTAACGCAAGGACGTAAGCGCAACGCAAGCGCTTTGACCAATGACAAGTGACAGTTCGAATAATCCATCGCATGTGATTGGGCAGATTACGTCCTAGTGGGAACGAAGCTTTTACAATCCAAACTTGGACCTATCGTTGCCGTGTAAATAGACGAATGAGCAGTAATATTCACGAGGTGTTTTTCTCCGAAACATTGAGTACCAAAGCTTTTTAGATTTAGTTGTCTACACTATCAAACTTTATGTGACAAAAAATGTGATGTGCCCATTATATGGACACGATCATGTCATATCAGTACCATATTTAAGCATATCCTTACGATATATGAACACACATCACACTTTTTTTGTCAAACTGATTTGTTAGTGTAGTCAGAGCTTTGAAGCATGAAGCTAACAAGATTATAATTCACACTATCGCGTTAGGGAATATTGACGGTTAATAATCAGTAATTTGATCATGTTACTTTTTTTATTCAAGTTGTCTCACCTTTATATTCAATTAAGCAGAAACTTAAAACGCACATTCTGTATCTTTTTCGATACGTCTTATATTTACCAGAGATCAGTTACATGTATTATCATTACTTATTTTATTATTATTTCCGTTCGTCTCATAAAAGTTTATTAGTAGGTCGTATTATATCAACATCCTCAAAACCTGACAAGTTTTAAATTAGAAATACATAACATTTGAAAGCAGAAACCCAGGATTTAAGATGACCATAATAAAAGAAGATGCCTAGATAAACCCAACCATCCGAAAACATTTCTCATTTAATATAAACCAGTTTTATGTTAGCTAGGGACTTTCTTAATGGTCGCACAAATTCTATAAAAAAAAAGCAGGTCCGCAGTTTTCTAGTTACACTATATATACACACTATAATATGTTCTAAGTATTGAAAGCAAAATTTTTCCAAAATTGCGATTTTACAAGAGAGTACCAATACAAGAAAGAAAATTACGATCATTATTTATTTGTTATACACTAAAGCTCTGTCTACATTATGAAACTTTGTGACAAAAATGTGATGTGTCTATATATGGATATGATGATGTCATATCACTACCATATTTGGGCACTTTTTTGTCAAACTATTTTGATAGTGTAGACATAGTTTTAGGCTTACATTGTTATAATGAAACGCCTCAAGTACAACTCGAATATATCACAAACAAATTCTCTGGTACTACACATCCGGAAGGGAACGAGACTTGCACACTTATTAAAATTATGCTCTATCTACACTATTAAACTTTATGTGACAAAAAAAAAATGTGATGTGCCCATATATGGACACGATGATGTCATATCATTACCGTATTTGGGCACATGATACCTTTTTTGTCACATAAAGTTTGATAGTGTAGACAAAGCATTAGAATAACATTACTACTTAATGTATTCACATTTTCGCACTTTAAATTTTTAATGTATAACATCTTTAATGTTACTCGCATTCATACCTGTTAGTCATCATAAAATTCAAATTAATGTAAACAAAATGAAGATACTTTATGTTTACATAAACACATACATAATGAGAATACTAGTAATGTAAAAATATTCTACATGAATTAGATATTCAAGTTCAAAGATGTTTCAAGTGAAAACAATCAAAATCAGGTTAATATAGTCACATGACATAACGACCTGCCCGAGGATACGTACATATAAACGACATGTTAAATAGTTCACGTACAAATAAATGATAAATTAATGAGGTTGCATACATATTAAAGAAAGATTAACGAGGTTATGCACATATTAATGATAGATTATTAGTAATTTAGCTTAAGAACAATTGCAATCTGTCAATTGTTATGTTTATTACCAACTTTATTACCTTTGTTTGCTTCGAAAACTGTTAATTCGGCTAAAAAGTTGGCTAAATTGCAATATAAAACACACGTTTGTAGATGATCCTATACAACGAAAAGTTCTTATACCGTCTCTTGAAGGAGCTCTCTCGCTTATCATATTATTAACCGCTCTTAAACAACGACTGTATGTTCTCTGTGTACAACTGCAGAGAGGACATTACTCATTACTAATGTCTATGATGTCAAGTGATAAATAATACCCAAATGAAATCTTCCCAAATACTTTCCATTATTTACTCGTATATCATGATCGCAAGATGAGGTTTAGCAGCGACAAGTTCCATCAATGCAGAAAATAAATCTATTTGTTCAACAAAACAACCACAGGGCAATCGGTGTGATGCAATTTGGCATGCTATGCACTGCATACTGAATAACATTAATGAATACATCAAAAAGAAACCTGTAATATGCACCATTAGTTATTTATTAATTTAAATAGTTCTTAACCAATATATAATGGAAATGTATACATACTTGTATTGGTACATGTCAGAGCAATTTAAACCTATTTGTGTCGAGTGCCTCTATGCTAATACATCTGACTTGCTCTAAAAGAATAAAATGATTTAATATTGTTTATTTCAGAATAATCGGTGGATAGATTTTAAGTTCTGGTAGTTAACAGTAGTTGGTGTTAATTCCTTACTTTTTATTAGTTAAGTTCTACTCAGTTAATATCAGTGTTCTACTCAGTTAATATCAGTGTTCTACTCAGTTAATATCAGTGTTCTACTCAGTTGCACCTTGTTAATGTATTCGCTTATTATAGGAGTTCTACTCAATTGGTTTCAGTGTTCAACTCGGTTAGTATCAGTGTTCTACTCAGTTGCATCTTGTATTTGTACTCGCTTATTAAAAGAGTTCTACTCAATTGGTTTCAGTGTTCAACTCGGTTAATATCAGTGTTCTCCTCAGTTGCATCTTGTATTTGTACTCGCTTATTAAAAGAGTTCTACTCAATTGGTTTCAGTGTTCAACTCGGTTAATTTCAGTGTTCTCCTCAATTGCATCTTGTATTTTTGTACTTGCTTATTATAAGAATTCTACTTGGTTGTTTCTCAGTGTAGTACTTGGTTAATACAGTATATATTGCAGGTGTACTCCTGTTCTACTCAATTACTTTCACTGTTTTACTCGGTTAATATCATAGTTCTACTCGATTTCTTCTCATAGTAATTGTACTCAATTGCTTCTTGGATTTCTACTCAGTTGCTTCTGAGTGGTACTCAGTTATTGTAAGAGTTCTACTCAATTACATTCACTGCTTTACTCAGTTAATATCATTGTTCTACTTAGTTTCTTCTCAGATTACTACTCGGTTGCTTCTCGTAAGTGTTTTATTAAGTTGCTGAGTTACAACTCAGTTGCTATTACTAAGTTGCTTTCACAGTTTTAGTCAAGTTCTCATAGAGTTCTACTCAATTTCTGACTCAAAATTAATACCGACTAGAACAGATTCTTTTCAATCAGCATCATCTTCTCTCTTTTCCTGTCACATACAAGTTCAATAATCTTTTTCTCATACTTTATTTCGAATCAAAAAGTTCCAAGTGTCTAACCATTGTAATGAATGTAGCTCAGACATACTTAGTGATCTATCACCAAATGTCAAAGGTCGGAAACTTAAATATGTAATAAATACTGATGTACACCAAACTGCTAGAAGCGACAGGAACACGTTTCTTAAGTTTGATGACCTGAAACAGAAGTACAGTAATTGATGAGGGTAGTGTATGTTGTATTTTAGATGACTGGAAAACATTTGCAAAAATCTAAAAACTATTTGTTATAACTATGTTTTAATTTTTAATACAGTATTTATCAAAATAAATGTTTAATTTGTTCTTAATTACCTTAGAACATGACTGTATATAACTTCAATGGTAACGGCCAACAGAATGATTTTGAAGATGAGCGCCGATAGATAATGGTGAATAAACAATGTCCTCTCCATAAGAAAGAAGGGAAGATAATGTATCAGCCAACCACCAAAAAGAAGCAACGAACTCTGTAACAATCGCTCCCATTCATCTACAAGAAAAATAAACAAAATTAATGGTAGAACAAGTCTTCTCGGATAAGGACTATAAACCGTAGTCCCAATGTACACATCTAGCTCATGTGCATTTTAAAAAACCTACTACATCTTACACAGCCACTGATCATAACTGGGCCCTCTTGGAGACAGTTTTTGACTGAAGAGGTCTTCCAGTATAAACAAACAAAAAAAGAAATAGTGAGATGCTTTTTAGGTTTTTTTTGGAGTGACAGGCAACTTAAATTTTTATTCAGCCAAACAATCTGCCAACTGATATTAAAGCTCTGTCTACACTATCAAACTAGTTTGACAAAACAGGGGTGATGTGCCCAAATATGGTGGTGATATACCCAAACATGGTAGTGATATGACATCATCATGTCCATATGGGGCACATAACTTTTTTTTCACATAAAGTTTGTAGTAGTATACAAAGCTTTAAAAGCATTAATCTGATTGCAGTTTTATGAATTCAAGACAAAAGCATCATGGCTCAGGTTTCTTTACACAATCAATCTCAAGATACAGTTGTATAATGTTACATACATGTAGGCCATCTACTGTCATTTCACAGGCTTCTATATCAACTTTTTTACATCTTAAACTTGATACAAGTTAATGATTTATGACAATCTCTTGTAACCATGTAGATATTATAAACAATAGAGGGCGAACTACAAAGTTACACAATATGGATCTACCCAAAATGGGCATCATTTCTGTTTACAAATTTCTTAGTACAGCTAACTCTCCCAAATATATCGGAAACCTTTGGGCTGTATTCAGAATGTGTTAACCGAATATCATACCATCGTTCAAATCCTGACACTGTCTTCTTTGTCTAACGACAAAAATGAGAACGCTGGCGACAAACACAGGAATAGCGAGTGAGGCCGTCCACCAAATCACAGCATTACCAAGGAAGTGGATTTGAGCCTGTAACCAAGTACAAATATATAAATAATTTTATTGAATTACATCAATCAATAGTTTCATTTTTAAAGCAGCATTCCAACGATCATTGCAAAAAAAATCAGAAAAAGTGAGTTTTAGATTTAAAACTGTCCAAAGATTTTGAGTTTCTAATATGTAAAGGCAGATTGATCCAGAGCCTATACCCGGTAGTACTGAAAGTTCCAATCTCCGCAGCTATCTCCTTGGAATGTGCAAGAGCATAAATAATGCATATTCTCAATATAATTTGTATTACAGTTTATGCTTACGTTTGATTGGCTGTCCATCCAATAGGCCACACCCCTTTCCATAAGTAGCCACTCCAGTGGATTTGAACTATACTCATGTTCTTTGATGACATTCTTATTGGCCGCTAGCATCTTCCACTAACAATACAAAAGTTTCTTAGTAACATTTATAGTCTGCTACAAGTTAGTGTTAATAAACAAGAATATTTCTTACAAAAAACGCTGCTCGCTTATTGTTATTGCTAAGGTCAAGTCTGGGGGTCACTTCATCAAGCCTAGATACTTCAAGTATCCTATTACAAACAAAAACTTCAATGAACTGTGACAGTGAATTATAGTAATATCATGGGACTCATAAATACCAGAAATGCTTTGGGATTTGTCATCAGACTCTTTTCCCAGCCGTTTTTTGGATTCAACAGGTGGTACCTATAAATTATAGTCGAGTTTCCATTTTAACAAAAATGTCAAAGTGTAGTACTATACTGCTGCTTGATTTCATCTAATGAATGAGTCATCTCGTGTGACGTAGCGGGCTAGAGCAGCAGCGTGAAAATACAGTTGATTAAGCTCCTTCAGATTATAAGCTCTATCTACACTGTCAAACTTATGTGACAAAGAAATGTGATGTCCCCATATATGGACACGATGATGTCATATCACTACCATATTTGGGCACATCACACTGTTTGTATACCTGTAACTCTAAGAACTTCTGCCACATACTCAGTTCCTTGTCTGGAATTCCATACCCTTCTTCTGGTCCAACTTCCACACCTTCTCCTTCTGCCTCTTTGTATACTAAATGTAGAAATAACGTTACACAATCATCAAGATATCCATTCATTCATTTCAAAATGTTAATTGGTATTTTATTTTTATTTAGATTGATTGATATAACTCGATGGTTAACAAGTTTGCCTACTAGCGCCAGGAGCCAGGGTTCAAATCAAAGTCTGTACTTACATCTAGTGTATTTGTGTTCTTCCACATTCCACACAGTGGCCTCTTGACCTATGACCCTATCTGCTGCCACCTCAAATTGGTTGAATCCCCAATCAGGAAGTTGGGAACCAGTAACCTAGAAAACAAAAATAAAGATGCAAAAAACTATAGAATATTTAACATTATGGTAGAAAGTATAGGAAATACCTAAAATAACTTTTACATCCCTGTCACATCACTAAGGTTTTTGGAACTGTTAATATGCTTTAACTGAATTTCTATAAATTCCAAAACTATTGTCATTAATTTGTGATAATAATTAATATTGAAGAAACTCAAATTGCAGGAAAGAGACATTTTTGATCCACAAGACTGAATGAAATCCTGCAGATTATAATTAATTTAGAATTAATATATGACAGAAATCAAACCTTTACAGCACATGAAGTGTTCATATGTACAAGTCTAATCTGAGATTTAATGGTCTTCCAAATACTGCCCTCAGTTTCACGATTCACAATATCCTGAAGAAAATAAACAATTAGACAAAAGTTTTTATACATTGTCAATGAACAGAGCTCGCCATTTTGAACTATACAATTAAACTTAAATTTTTTTACAATTTTTTTAAAACATATTTAATGAGGGTGATCCATCCAGCACTTGCTGATCATTAGGGACACATAGTTTGTCGGTTCAATTCAATTTTCAATTCAATTTACATAAAAAACACAGTATAATACAAGAGTTATGCTTACATAAAGATCAGTTTGTGAGAAAAAAATTAGGTGACAATAACAATAAAGCACAAACAAACAAATTGGTATAAAATTGTATTTGTTGGTCTCTACTTATAATATACTGTACAATCATCAATAACGTAATATGTAATTATTTACCACTTTCCATAGATTTTGTGCAGGATATGAAATGTTGTAGTCAATATAGCAGGACACTTCCATGCAATATGGCGACATAGGAGCAGCAACATCATGGCTAAACAAATTCAACAAAAGAATATTATATTTAAATCTCCAGTGTTTTGGATACATTTAAACCACTGGTTGTGTTGAGGAGGGCGAATCTCCCCTCTATTTTCCCCTCTATTTACCCTTTATTCATACATGACATGCATTGATGATTAATCCATAGCAACAAACATAATTTCCTGATAGATTATCTACATGTTATCTCACCTGTTTAATGTTCTACCCGAGATTCCATGAACCAGTTGAATGACATCACCATGCCTGATAACACGGGGCTTGTTTTCCACAATCAGACTTGTGCTAAAGAGAATGGCAATACAACATATTATGTCATCGACCTCTGTTAATACAGTAATACACATCAAACACATAGTTCTGTATGTGTTGAAGCCCCCATGACAACCCATGGGTAATCACACACACAAGACAGCCAACATTACAGTCCAGAATTATTGAAAGTGTAGACCGGTTATGATATTCTATCAAAATCGCTATCATAATTAAAATTCAATTATTCACAATAAATTACCTTTGTGGATCTTTTACAAGCCACCAATTATTGATATCCTTAAACGAGTAACATGTGACCTGCTGCTGAGCGCTACTTCCGCGTCCGTCGGCGTAACGCATTGGATACGTATGAGGGTGAGAATGCAACCAGCATGTTCTTCCATGTGTAGGTCGTAAAGTGACCTGTGACCCAAATGCAATCTCTAATGGCTGACCTTTTGTAATGGATGACAAACCGCCCTGCAAATAAAAAGGTCAACATACATTAATACAAGACAAATAAAGATTACACCTACACTCTACAATAAAACCTGAAAACTACATAATTTTCGAGTTGTATTCTCCCTTCAAAGGGGAAAAGGCATATGTCAATTTATTCAGGTCACAAAATAGACTATAGAAACTTCCCCAAAAATCAATAGTTTCAAATTCATGTTTGATATTTTAAGTGAGTACAGATGTAGAGTCTAGTGAGGGGGTTGGTGTCAAAGTGTTGAGGGTGAATGGTAAAGGTTTTTGGGGTGGGTGCTCCTTTCATATTAGCCTAGGTGGAACGCTTTAAAATAAGTTTTAAGCTTGGTGTAAGACATTGATGAAGGTCTACTTTTACACACCAATAGCCTACTTATAATAAATATCATAATACTACTAAATTAATAAGCTGACCTGAAGTGTGGCCTGAAAAGCACTGGTCATCCAATCATCATGAGGTCCACTGCGGTTCAAAATGGTCAAATGTACAAAGAAAATACTAATGTATATAATGACAGGCACGATGATTATTAGTCCAACATGACAACCAAACTGGTACAGTAGATCCCTCTAAAAAATAAATGAGTTTAATTAATATTTAATTATTAAAAAACGTGATCAAAAAACAACAGTAAGCACATACATAAACACTTAAACATACAATTTGATTTAACAAATCTTGCAATGCTATGTGTAAAATCATCATAAATTATCTTACCAATTGTAAGGATTTATCTGCTATTAGCCTCCAAAGGTCCAGACTGACCGATGCCATCACAATCAGGACTGTAAAGATACCATTATATTTCACACTGAAAGGCAAGACAAGTAGTAGTCATTTTACATCCATTCTACAAAGCAATTTTTTGTTATTTTTTTTCTCATTTTATTTTTCATTATATATCAATGTTATTGAAAGAATGCAATAAATAATTCATGTTTAAAATAATTGTTTTATAGTCATAGTCGTTATTTGTCCATTTAAAAATTAACAGAAATTTGTTTTGAAAACTGGAATGTTCTTTGTGGACTGCGTTAAAAAAAATTGGACATTTGGAAATTCTGAAAATATTCTGTACTTTCCAAAAGTTATTTACTAACCTTTACAATAGGAATAACTGTCATTTGTACAGTCTGAGTAATAATATGTATTTGTCACCTCATGGTATATAATACTTATATAGCATAATACTAAATGTTGCCTTATTTGGGTTGCAAATTGTGTACAACAATTTCAATTGTGTACAGAATTTAAAAATCCAATCTTATTTAATATTGGTAAAATTGCGTGAGAGATAGCAATCATGAATTGATAATGGACGGTACTATCATGTGATCAGGTACCAATAAATTATATACTGTATAGTATCAGACTGTTAAGTTCTATAAAACACAAAGTTTTGCATTATGATAAATGGAAAATTATCTAGAGAATTTTAGAGCGTTGTTGGATCTTTCCTGGGAGATTACTTATTTGGACTTAATTAATCTTAAGTTACATAATAATTTTATTGATCGGACTGATTCCTTTCATAACTCTGTCTTTAACTTTTTTGTTAGACATTTCAGATATAAACCTTTTTACGCATAACCTTAAGAAATATCTATATCTAATATCAGGTGCAGGTCAAGTCGGCCCCAAACCGTCTCGGCCAAAGTCAAGTCGGCCCCCCCACGTCAAGTCGGCCCCAAGTCAACTCGGCCTCAAGTCAACTCGGCCTCACGTCAACTCGGCCAAAAACTAATCGGCCACAATAAAGTATGGAACGCAAAAAGTGCTTAATATTATTACGATTCTTACTATCCACGTTTTAAAAAAAATGAAGAAATAAAAAATATAATATCATATAAAAAAATGAACTCATTGCCGATATGAATAGAAGTACCCGCGTGTTACAAAAAACACGTGCAGGTACCGTATTTTAGGAAATCGAAGACGGAGGCCTACGTTCCACCATTTGGCCATAGAAAAAATGATCGTACATCGTTTTTGTGCATGATTTGCGTTTTTAAAAAAGGGGAATCCCCCAGTCAGCGAAAACACGTAGCACCAGTTGTAGATATCGAAAAAGCTGGCAAACGCGCAGGGAGGCTCACAAACGAAATTTTATTAAACGTAAATAAAGGAAAGTTGGTGAAATCATTCCTATTTTTTTTGCTAAATATATTATTGTCTAAATAATAATATTCATTAAAAGTCAGAATTATTCATAGTTAAAAAATTGTGAAGAAATATTATTTTATCAATCCCCTTCATTTGCACTTTTTGCGTTCCATACTTCAACGGGGCCGAGTTGACCGATTATTTTTTGGCCGAGTTGACATGAGGCCGAGTTGACTTGAGGCCGAGTTGACTTGAGGCCGAGTTGACTTGAGGCCGAGTTGACTTTGGCCGAGACGGTTTAGGGCCGACTTGGATCGAAACCCTAATATCAACCTGTTTTAAATTATATATATATATATAATATTTTTAATCTCTTAGGTCTTTCTTTTTAAATTAATACTATTTTATATAAATGCAATTGCAGAATGTTAACGTTTTATTATTATAGGGATTCATGTTTTTTATGTGTTATTCATTTTATGTAAGTATTTCTATGTGGAGAGCCTCTCGGTGGTTATTTTTATTTATAACTTTTAGGTGATCGTGCCTCATTGATTACTTTTGTACTGTTTTATGTCTTACTTTGTACTGTATTTGGCGAAATAAATGATATGATATGATATAATAACAAATCCCGATGGAGCATGGTTTGTTCGAATATAGACCTCTGCATCAAAAAATTGGGACCAATAGGAATGGTCAATGTCAAATTAACAAGTGCAATGATGTTCAACAAAACTATCATTAATGTAAGGTTTTTCCCGAAAAATATTAATCGCTTTAAACAAGAAAGAATTTCTTTCTTACATTCTTTTTAAATCCAGGTGCCTCTTAGATGACAAAAAGAAATCCTGTGAAGAATTGAAAACGCATGGAATCTATATATAAATTTACGTAAGGGCAAAATTCGATAAATCGGGCCTTACTTCTAGAATTTTTACTCGATGGTATATAAAGTTGGTTCGTACTTTCGGTACTGATTTTAACCACCTGATGTAACCCTGTTTACTAATTAAATTAAGTTAGATAATTAGTTATTGACGATTAAAACGAATTTAGGTTCAACGATTTGCCCCAAATAGGGGTGTTTTCCGATCGTATACACTGTCTAATGGATGTCCATCTTGAAAAATACCCGCCACAAAAATGCGAGGAGGCTTCGCATTTTCCTATCTTCTCCTACGATAATTGTTTTTAATAGCTGAAAACTGGTTGAACAGCTAGAGTACAGCATCATAATATTGAAGACAGGCCGATTTTCTTTAAAAAAATACTATTTTAATAGATTTAATATACGATTATACAAATGTATTGATTTGCGATGAATGGAACATCCCAATCTCTCAGTCTGCCAGAGTTTGGTTTAACACAAGTAGGTAAATTTATGAGCCCTTGGTTTAACACATATGGTAGGTAAATATATGGGCCCTTTGAGAATAAACTTGCAATACTTTGACAATACTGTAAATACCTATTAACTATTTTTGGTCCTCATTTGAATCGAACATTTCTTACTGTGAATGTTCGTACTGTTAGATGTAATATAAAAATATATACAAATAAACTTTATTACTGAGATTGTGGATAGGCTCTACTGTTAGATATATAAACACATTATTATATACAAATAAACTTTATACTGACAGTTCCTTCTCAACGTTTGTATTAATTAATAATTACCAATAATAAACGTCGTAGTGGTGTAACGTGATATGTACTTTAATATTTCAATCGATTATGACAGTGACAGTTTTAACAAAGTATTAAATCGCAAATGTTTTACTGTATTTAGAGGTATATTATTTATAGGCCTATAAAACATGAACAAAATACTTTGTTACTGAGTGGATAAAGAATATATTTAAAAATTGTTCCTCTTTGTACCTATCCGCTTTCCCATCCCTCAACCCTAATGTTACATACAAAACACAAATTGGGTTTCTTTAAATGAGTCCAAATCAAAAATTTGGACTCATTTTGTGATAAGTTTCTCCTTCGGAAGTAATTCCCAGGGTGATAATTTTAGCTACATAAATCATCGTGTCTATTTATTCGTTTCTGTAAACGACAATGTATTGTAGTCCTGCGGTACGTACATTTGAAATCGCCAGTTTTGTTACGCTGAAATTACTGTTTATTCGAGAACCATCTGTGGGCACGACCTAGATGGTACGCGAGCGAAGCGAGCGTACCATTTAGTTGTATAAATTGGCGCAGTAGTAGTAAACAGGAAGTAAAGTTTGTTATTCAACATTTTGAGTTATTTACAGTAGGTTTTTTGCCAAACATTCCAACCCTAGTTGAAATGGAATTTTCAAAGCAGGAAATTTTATTGAACATTATTGGATATCAGCCCAGAATATCAAAAATCTATTGACAACTTAATATTTTTTAATTGTTTCCATTGAAATCCTATAATTAGAAATCCTGTAAACTCCATAAAAGCAACGTAATTGCCAATTTTAGAAATGAATATCATATAAAAAGTTCCAAAATATATATATACTAGCAGAACCCGTGCTCCACATGGTCTTTTTCTGCCTTGGGCAAGTATAAAAAAAGTGCACTCTGATAAAAGTACTTTGACCTTCACTTTAAAATATAAGTAGGCTAAAAAATTAAAGCAATAGTGGATATGGAGCTTTAGACTTTACTTTTGACTGTTCAGACTTTACGAAAATTATTTTTTTTTTGTTCATTTACATTTTTTTTCATGTTTTTTTATATTTTTCAATTTTTTTTGTGCGAGGTTTCGTATCTTTTTTGCTAGTTTTGTAATTACATTGTGGTCTAGTTTTGATTTTTAGCTTTAAGCGGTGATACTTTTTACACATGTCACGGATTCGAACTCGAACATACTAAGCATTGATATCAATGGCTGTGATTACGAAAGTTATTCTGTTCAAAGAATAGGTGTAATTAATTAAAACTTCGCACAGTCTTTTTCTGTCCTATGTGGTTACATACTTTGCATGGACAAGTATATTAAAAGCGCACTCTGATAAAAGTGCGAAAATACAGAAAAAAAAAGGTTTAACATAAATCGATTGAAAAATACATGTCATTGCTGCGGAAACATGAATTGTTAAGTTGTTTTTTTTTAAATATTAATATGAAATAATAAAACTACAGCTGCTTACGGACACAAAAAGTGTCAGAAATTAAATTTTTTGGGTGTTAATATTTTGTCGAATCACGACACCCATTTGGATTCATTTTATTTGTGTGTATGTTTTCTTTTTAGTTCATTTTCATTTTTTTTTCATGGTTTTTTATATTTTGCATTTTTTTTTGTAGGTTTCGTATCTTTTTTGCTACAAGTTTTGTAATTACATTGTGGTCTACTTTTGATTTTTAGCTTTAATCGGTGATACTTTTTTTTTTTTAATCTTTTGTGGTTAACTACCACCTTTATTCAACAATTACAGAATCTCATATATATATATTTGCATTATTTTCTGCATATTTTTTTTGTTATGTTATCTATTACAAAATATATTGCATGTTTAATGAAAAAAGTTGTTTAGTTATGAAACGTTTGTTAACTTATTTATCATAATTTGTGTATCTTTCAGTTTATATATTTGTATTTGATTTGCCCTTTAGGGAAATGGTTAACAGTAGTATACCAGGCTGTCACAAGAAATGGCACTAACAAAATTGAAACATATGTTGGACTGACAGAAAATACATTTAAGTGTAGATACAATGGGCATACAAGCTCATTCTGTAATAAAAAGTATAAAAATAGTACAGCGCTTAGCTAACATGTTTGGAAACTAAAGATGACAACATTAAATATAATATTAAATGGCGAGTATTAGCCAAATGTAAGCCTTATTCCAATATAAGTAAACGCTGCAAACTATGTCTGCAAGAGAAATATTTCATTATATTTAAGCCTGATATTTGCTCTCTTAGTCCAAGAAACGAATTATTTAGCACATGCAGACACAGAAGAAAATTCTTATTGAGATATAAAGGTTACTAATTAAAGACACCTATTGATGAATAGAACGGTTGAATATACAACTATTGCTCTGTCGCTTGCATATATTAACTATAAACAGTCTCTTCTAATTACTTTACTCAGAGCCTAACACTTGAAGATTGAGCAGGTATTTTATCTCTCTCATGAAACAGTTTGTAGTGTTAATAAATATGTTGAATTATTAACCTGAGTCTTGATTTTTTCATTCATATTTGTATATGTATATAATATCAATACATTCACACGTATATATATAGAAATACATACTACATATATCAAACATATATATACATACACATACCCACACAATATATACACATATGCATAAAATTAACATTAAAACCAAGAACGATAAAAAATATACACAAATATAATACATTAGACCTATATACATGGGCATAAAAAAACCTATAAAAACTGTCAAGTAATAAAATGGAAATGTATATACACAAATTAAAAGTATAATATACGTATACATACAGACAATATACTTTATTTCCATTAAAGTTTACTGAACAAATTCTGACAGTTTTTCTTTGACGTTAGCCCATTTTTTTCTAGCATTGATAATGTTACATGCGTATTCAATCTTAATTAAATTAAAAAGTTCTATTCTGTATAGGTTCCATATCGTACTTTGTACATTTTCGTTTTTCAACGTTATTTTATATGTTATACATGATTTATATATTGAAAAACAAAAAACAGAAATTAATTCATTGATGAGTTTGCTATTTGTATTTCCAGTGACTATATTAGTCCAACTTGAAAAGTTGTGTTGTGTATAATAATTACACATGTTGCGGATTGACCTTGAACGTACTAAGCATTGATATCAATGGCCACGGCGTTTTACCCACTCACATGGCGGTACACAACAGAGGAGGTTGCGTAGTTTATACAGTGACATAACATGGTCGCTGAGACCTCAAATTACTGCTATTTTTTTGCCTTTTTTGAGTGTTTTTCCTTAAAATTCAGGAAAGTGTATCGTTCAGTGGTTTTGGAGGAGATACGTAAAATACGCGAAAAATTTAGTAGCATTAATATATAGATTATGTATATATAATTTGTAAATTTTAAGCTGGGACATCTGGCTTGCGAACAGTGGCGTAACACAGAGGCCTGAGCCCCCTTGGAAAAACCTCCTTTTTAGATTTTTTCGACATATCGGAATGCCTGTTTTTTCCTCTGGGCACTGCTCATAGGCCCCCATAAGCTCTGGGCCGCTGATACAAAGCTGGCCATCAGCTTGTCAACATCTTTTAGCTAAAGATCGGGGACGAGCATGCATTGTCCATGGACTTTGCACAAATTATTTTATTTTTACAGTGCTTTATGAAGTGGAATAATTGTGTATTTTGCTTCTTAATAATCACCTTTTTTGGTATGTTACCTGCACTTTTGAATTTAAAAAGCAATAATATTTGGATTGTAAAAACATCCAACCCGCATGACGCCAGCATTATCAAACATTGAAAATTCAATTAAAAAAGGAATGCGAGTATAATAGTACACGGTCTGTAGCTAACGTGGTATGTATACTCATTTATAGCTATTATAGATAGACTTATTAGAAAAATCTTTTTAAAATAAATAAATTTCCTTTGAAATCACCATATTTGGTAATTTCCCAAAAAATTTGAAAACTACAAAAAAGTTAGTTTATTTGTTATTATTATTTGAGCATTTTTATTATGCAGGCAAACAATCGTGATCTCGCCTGGATATTTTTAGAAACACTAATCATCATAAATTATTTTCATTGGCTGTTCACAGCTTTCTAATAACCAATCAGAAACCAAAGATATGTTGAGTATCAGTATATAAATCAGATACTTTGATGATGCACTTCACATTCTGAACACCGATTTCGGCGCTTCGCATTCTGAACACCAATTCCGGCGCTTCACATTCTGAACACCTATTCCGGCGCTTCACATTCTGAACACCGATTCCGACGCTTCACATTCTGAACACCTATTCCGGCGCTTCACATTCTGAACACCGATTCCAATTCTGAACACCGATTCCGACTCTTCACATTCTGAACACCGATTCCGACGCTTCATATTCTGAACACCGATTCCGGCGCTTCACACTTTGAACACCGATTCCGATTCTGAACACTGATTCCGACTCTTCACATTCTGAACACCGATTCCGACGCTTCATATTCTGAACACCGATTCCGGGAC
The DNA here is from genome assembly GCF_964355755.1 of Antedon mediterranea. Classification (NCBI taxonomy): domain Eukaryota; kingdom Metazoa; phylum Echinodermata; class Crinoidea; order Comatulida; family Antedonidae; genus Antedon; species Antedon mediterranea. Next base: position 29,111,024 of record NC_092673.1, on the reverse strand, counting down.
GCTTCACATTCTGAACACAGATTCCGACGCCTCACATCACGCAACAATGGCCGAGCAACACCCAGCAACATTGCTTTTGAGAAATTTGGTTGAATGTTCAATTTGCAACAATCAAATAGAAAATCCTAGACATCTTCAGTGTGGTCATCCATTTTGCAGTAAATGCCTACAAAAAAAGGCTCAAGGAGGAATGCTAAATATAGTATGTCCTATCTGCAATAAGGTAACCCATACTGATACCGAAAAGGGTATTGGAAGACTTACAATCGGTTCTCAGTCTCTTGAAGCAAAGAAAGTCTTAGACGAAGTTAACGAACGTGGCTTCAATATCAAATATCCGATGTGCCATAATAAAGTTGCAAATCACTGGTGTGAAAACTGCATGGAACTAATATGCATCGATTGCAGAGAAAAGGACTCACATAAAGACCACGACATAAGTGAGGCAAGTATCAAGTATGGTTATCAAAAATATGAAAAAGAACATATGACCTGTAATATAATACGTAAAGAAGCGAAGGAAATGAAACAAATAGTAATGACATTTGAAAAATTCATTGGTAAGGGATTAATCAAGAAGATAAGATTTTCCTATTCAAAAGAGGTAAAAGATGCAAAGGCACTGTTGAAAAAGCAAAAAGATAGAAAATGGTATGAACTTTTAGAAGGTGCTTAGACAGCTGAAAATGATCCAATTTATATTTCAACTACTAGCAAAAAATTGAAATGTAATCTGGTGGACAACATAAAAATGACAATAAATACAGACTTGGGGGCAAGCCTAAAGCGTAGACAGAGGAAGAAGCGGTGGAAGTGGTGAACTTTAATTAAAATTAACATTTTCCTCCATGATATTCACAGATGACATCAAGAAAGCACCTTAATACAATTTTAATATTAGGCTTGAAATGTATCAAATACTGTGTAGTGTTATTTGAGAACTGTTATTTTGTTTCTTAGAAAAAATCAACTCTATTAGTGTTTTAATCTTATTGTTTCCGATAGAGTAGGGATTGAACTGTACAATTATTTTTATTCAATCTAATTTTTAAAATTTTAAATTATGTACATAAATGTAATACTCCCATTTTTCATTTGGTGTTATTTTGTGACGTTTGTAGTGTATTCATAGTGTAAATTTAATGTAGTGGTTAAGTTTGATATGTAACTGGAAAGACGTTAACATTATTAGTCCAACATAATGAGATATTAAACACTTAAATGTACTTTGTTAATTTCAAATATTATAATATGTAATGGTGTATACTGAAGTGTAATCAAGAACGTGTAAAAAAACTAATTAAATAATGCTTATTAATATTAACTATGTACAGGGCAAAAAAGAATTCAGTCAGATTATTGTCTAATTGCCTAATATACTAATAATAATATATATACAGTACTAATATTTTTTGATTTGTTTGAAATTGAAATAAGGAAATAAAATCAGTAGATTTCTATTTGTAGTGTTATTCATTTCTGGCTCTGAACTGACAGCTAAAGTAGTAATAATGTTGTATTTGGACTCCTAGATCAACAATCTCCCATTGTTAGCAGATTTAGACAAATACAGGTACTACGACAGTAACAGTGAACAGGGGAGCTGGATATTGCTTAGAAATACTACGTAACTAATATTTTGTTCAGGCTTTTGAATGTTATGCCATAGAGGGAGGTGGTCACATAAGGAGGTTCAACGGTAATTAGCTTTTTCATGGACCACTAGAGGGCCACATCACTTTCAAAAAGTTAAAACAGAAACTACAGAGGGCATACATTACTCCACTTATATATTGTAGGGTCTTTTGCCTTTACTAAAACTGGCTTAGAGTGGTAGGATTTCCATTGTGCTTACCTGATACAACACGCCATTGACAGACCGGTGGAGGCAAGCCAGAACCACCAGGCTAAAGAGTACGACCTGAAAAAGAAAACTATATAATAAATGATCAATACCAGGAAAGAATAAAACCAATAAGGTTGATGTCGTATGTTAAGGCAGGGCATCGTTTATCATACCTAAAGATCCAACAACATCGGCAATGATTCGAGGCCGACTCACTCCTAGTTCTGGTGGTAGAACGAGTCTTCTCGGATAAGGACTATAAACCGTAGGTCCAGTGTACACAGTTATAACCTGTGTGCACTTTAAAGAACCCAGTTTGTTTGTTTCTTTATTTCCATTCACAATAAAAAACATAAACATACATAAATATTCATTACAAAAATGAAAGAATGGAAACCCCCTGTTACAAAACAGTATATAAATATGAAAAAAGGCACAAGGGCATAGGCAAACAAGATGTTACTTTTAAGAAAAAAAATGCAAACACTCCTTTTTTTTCATTTTAACAACAAAAAACAGATAGTTTTCTCAGAGAGTAATTTTCTCAGAGAGTACAAACTTAATGATTTTTGAGTGGTTCTTTTAAATTGTGTGTTTTTGTCTGGTATATTTATCGTGGACAGCTGAGCATGAAATGAAATTATTTTGAACAATCGCTGGGAGTAAGTTATGAAAAGCTTTATGCATTAGAGAAACGGTATATAGTTTTATTAAATTATAAAGATCAAGAGTTTTAAAAAAATAAAAAATTGGTTTACTTGGACTGGTGTACTATGGGGACTTTCATAACAAGTCTGAGTGCCTTTTTTGTAATATGTATAAACAATTTAAATTAGTTTTAAAGGTATTACCCCAGACTTCACAACAATATGTAAAATCAGGCAAAACTAATGAATTATATAATTTAAATAGTTCATTATTTAAGAAGAGTAGGGGGTTATCTGGTGAACTGGTTCACAAAATTACCACTTATCTGATAGGACAGTGATTAATTTACTATTGGTAATCCTCAGCCACATTGCCTAAAGACATAAAATAAAAAATAAAAATGTCAAGGAGGGAAAAAGTATAAAAATAGCAATGAATGGATAGAAGTGGTGGGGTGGGAAGGAACACAGGAGGGATAATATAATGGGGATAGAATATAATGATGTAGATGTGCGAGGTTCAATAAATAATTTGTATGCTGTAAAAAAGGGATCAAACCTATGCAAAATTTCGCTAATTACTAGCTGCATTATGGGAGTATGTTTCCATACATTTGATGATAAAAAAAAATGACTGGTAATAATGTGAAGCGCCTAGAAACTGCAATAAACACTATATAAGAACAAATATTATTATTATTAATCCAGCATACAGATTGATCACAATTAATGTATTTACCTGTGTTTCTGTTGTTTGAACTTGAGTAATGATAACACAGACATAACATTGAAGAACAACAGCATAGAATATTGTATTTACCTGTGTTTCTGTTGTTTGAATTTGAGTAATGATAACACAGAGAGAACATTAAAGAACAACAGCATAGAATATTGTATTTACCTGTGTTTCTGTTGTTTGAACTTGAGTAATGATAACACAGACATAACATTGAAGAACAACAGTATAGAATATTGTATTTACCTGTGTTTCTGTTGTTTGAACTTGAGTAATGATAACACAGACATAACATTGAAGAACAACAGCATAGAATATTGTATTTACCTGTGTTTCTGTTGTTTGAATTTGAGTAATGATAACACAGAGAGAACATTGAAGAACAACAGCATAGAATATTGTATTTACCTGTGTTTCTGTTGTTTGAATTTGAGTAATGATAACACAGACATAACATTGAAGAACAACAGCATAGAATATTGTATTTACCTGTGTTTCTGTTGTTTGAATTTGAGTAATGATAACACAGAGAGAACATTGAAGAACAACAGCATAGAATATTGTATTTACCTGTGTTTCTGTTGTTTGAATTTGAGTAATGATAACACAGACATAACATTGAAGAACAACAGCATAGAATATTGTATTTACCTGTGTTTCTGTTGTTTGAATTTGAGTAATGATAACACAGAGAGAACATTGAAGAACAACAGCATAGAATATTGTATTTACCTGTGTTTCTGTTGTTTGAATTTGAGTAATGATAACACAGAGAGAACATTAAAGAACAACAGCATAGAATATTGTATTTACCTGTGTTTCTGTTGTTTGAATTTGACTAATGATAACACAGAGAGAACATTAAAGAACAACAGCATAGAATATTGTATTTACCTGTGTTTCTGTTGTTTGAACTTGAGTAATGATAACACAGATAAGAGAGAACATTAAAGAACAACAGCATAGAATATTGTATTTACCTGTGTTTCTGTTGTTTGAATTTGAGTAATGATAACACAGAGAAAACATTGAAGAACAACAGCATAGAATATTGTATTTACCTGTGTTTCTGTTGTTTGAATTTGAGTAATGATAACACAGAGAGAACATTAAAGAACAACAGCATAGAATATTGTATTAACCTGTGTTTCTGTTGTTTGAATTTGAGTAATGATAACACAGACATAACATTGAAGAACAACAGCATAGAATATTGTATTTACCTGTGTTTCTGTTGTTTGAATTTGAGTAATGATAACACAGAGAGAACATTGAAGAACAACAGCATAGAATATTGTATTTACCTGTGTTTCTGTTGTTTGAATTTGAGTAATGATAACACAGAGAGAACATTAAAGAACAACAGCATAGAATATTGTATTTACCTGTGTTTCTGTTGTTTGAATTTGAGTAATGATAACACAGAGAGAACATTGAAGAACAACAGCATAGAATCAATCAATATAAACCGTGACTGTATTATCAACGTGTTTTCTGAAACAACAAGAAGATGATGTCAGAAGAAGAGTCAATAGAAAAAGAGTTTCAGTATCTGTCACACACAATTTCAGTTACCATCATGTTTCTATTTCAGGGTTGGTGTTATAAAATAACATGTAATTTACAACCTACTATGCTGAATTAAAAACTTATTAATAATCAACACAAAATCTCCTGTCTGTCAATACTGCATGAAAAGTACAGGGTCATGTATACATATTAGTGGGGTGCCTTAGGGTCAAAAACGTTACACGGATGACAAAGTTTTCAAATTTTGCACATATGTTCACTTGGACATACAGATTAAAAAAATCACTGTAGCCAAGAAAAAAAATGTATTTTATGACCATATTTGGAGTATTTTCAAAATGGCCACCAAAACAAAATGATGGTCCATATCTTAGTAACCGGTAGGGGTACAGAGTTCATTTTAGTGTTAAATTGCTTAGAACACATATGTTTCTATTCACTCTAATACAACATTTTATTAGAAAATGGCCGGAATCATCATTTCCGGAATTGTGACCTTTGACCCTAGTATGGTCATATCTCGATAACTACTGACAGTAGAAACATGAGGTTGGTCTTAAAATATTCACAATATACATGTTAGTATTTGGTCTAACGAACTATTTTTCCCAAAAGTGACTGGAAATCATAATATTGACCTTTGACCCGATAACCTCAAATTTCGTTACCGAATGCGCATAACATCAAAATATTGGGCTTAAATTGTCAAAAATGTATATTTTTGTATTAATTAAGGTAATGACTGAATTTGTCAATTGACCAGAAGTAATTATATTAACTTTTGACTTAAATTTTGTTTTATATCACTACAACTAACTTCAGTGTTATAGAGAAGCAGTGCCTTTTCGACATAATCTATTTTTTAACATTCCAAAGACCAGTTAAAATAAATCACAATATTTGTTATAATAGTTTCTATTTGAGAATAATAAATACTAATAATAACAATGATTTCATTATTTAAGGTCCATAGAACCCCTTTTATATACAATCAATTACTATAGTATTACCTAGACAAAGATTTCCCTCCAAAATGAGTATTCATAAAATCCGGCATTCTGATTGGCTAAAAGTTTATGAAGTCAAACGTGTTGACAGGTGGATAATTGCCAAGTGGTAAGTATTTTTATGCTTATAAAGCAGTTGTTGATTTCAAACAAGTGTTTTTATTAAATATATATATTGATTTACCACTTTAAAGCATTAGGTTACCATTAATTTACTTTCTTGTTTCTTTTAAGCATTTAAATTGAATATCAATTAGGCTAGGCTAACACAGGCTCGTTGCTAGGCATACCTCCACGGCGAAAACGACTGTGGCAATGCAAAGCGGATGCCTCTCATAGGCCTAGCAAATGCTTAGTTACAGGGAGTCCCAAGTGTAGTTTTGTGAAAAATTATATTGCAATTACACATCATTATTAAATTTAACTTTAAATAATTTAAATAATTACAATTTTTTTTAATAACTTTAAATAATTGATGTAGGCTATAGGTTTAGGACCAATAGGTACAGGAATTGCTTCTTACACGTATTTTGGTTAAAACATGAATGATAGAAAATGAATAAAAGAAAAACATTCATATTTATTTTTTAACTATCAGGATTGTTATTTGTTTAAGTTTACTCTATATATTTCACAGAATTTATGTTCGAGACACTAGCCCTATGACTAGACTAGGTGTAAGTAAACACTTACAATGGACTGGTCAAGATGCATTATATGCCAGTCTGTTACATCGGAAAGTTTAAGGTGTCCACAAAAACGAGGAAACATTAATGCTAGATGTGTGTACGAAGCGTTTTTAAACAATGTAGACGGCTTTAAGCAACTACAAGCTTCACCACTTTCATTAGAATATGGAGACCATGGTACACCGGAGGCTTTTATTAAAAACGGTGCCTCGTGGCATCATTCTTGCCATTTGAAGTTCAACAACACTAAGCTGGAAAGGTTAAGAAAACATCAAGTAAAAGAAAACATAGATACGAAAGAGCGGTCTTCAAAAAGACAGAAAGTTGCAAGTCCTAGCAGAAATAACTGTATTTTCTGCAAAAAAGATACATTTCAAAAGCTTCATGAATACTCAAATGTGTCACTGACAAAAATACTTCGAAGAATGGCGACAAAAATGAATGATTTTGATCTTCTTGCTACTATTTCGAATGGTGATTTAGTAGCTATTGCAGCAAAATACCACATGGATTGTTTGACGCAATTTAGAAATCGATATAGAAAACATCAAAGCAATACTTTGTCTTTTTCTAAAACAGAAAGAGATCGTGTGAAAGGCAGAGTGTTTGCAGAATTGGTTTCTTATGTAGAGGGATTAGTAGAAGAGGGAACATTGTTATTTCAATTATCACATTTACATTCTTGGTTTGAAGATCGTCTTCATCAATTTGGAGAGAATATATCATTTAATAAAACGCGCTTGAAAGAAATCCTTCTACAACATTTCGAAACCATGGGCCTACATGAGCATTTTGATGGATACAAATGTGTTTTAATTTTTGAAGAGGCCATATATCAAATGTGGAAAGATGTGCATCGTACAGTATGAAGAAGAAGCGCTGTTGTTTGCAAAGGTTGCAAAAATCTGCAGAGAAGATATTTTTCAAATGACTGATGGTTTTCAGTTCAAAGGGGCATTTCCTCCTCGTTGCCAAGAGATGGTATCACCAAGTTTAAAAATGCTGATAGCTATGATTTTATATGGGCCAAACACGAAGGAGCACGTTGACAATTCACAGACATGCCTTACAATATCCCAATTGATTTCTTATAACTCCAAGAAGAAGGTAAGAGAAGAAACTGGTAGGCCTACTGAGCGTCATAACCTAAACCGAGAACCACCTCTACCAATTTACATTGGGATGCTTATTCACACCAATACCAGAAGTAAGCATCAACTACAAACGAATCCTTCAACTTGAGGAATCTCTAACTTACTCGATGTGTAAGCAGTTCAAGACTGATGATATTGTGTGTCCGTCTAATCTTCGGAAAGGTTTGGCAGTAATTGGAGCATTAGACAATTTAGACTATAATCCTTCTTCTACCACAGCACAAGGATCATTTCATGGGACTGGAATTAGCATAGTCCAACAGCCATCAGCTGATAACCTAGGAATACGCAGAGAGGCAGCAACTTTACAGTTTGAGAACTGAAACTGTGGGTTGCATTCGGCACTGGTAATCACTTCTGTTACTATAACATCAACAACATGTGTAGACATCTAGGTGAAAGCATGGCATGCGCCCTTCCACTTTTCCATGCTTTTTCAGGTTGTGACACTACATCCTCATTTTTCGGTAAGAGTAAGAAGAGTGCTTGGAAAGCATGGAAATCATTTCCAGAGGCAACAGAGGCATTTCTTTCCATGTACAGACATCCTTTTCAACAAGTTGACTGTCTTTCTCTCAACTTCAAACATATTGAGCGGCTCACTATTCTTCTATACAACAAAAGCAGCATATCATTATCAGTAAATGAAGCCCGTCGAAATATGTTTTCACAGAAGAACAAGGATATTGCTCATGTTCCACCCACCCAGGTAATTAAAATTGAATGGTTGGAATACAATTAAACTTATACTTAGTGCATACTTTTTTTTATTCAACTAAACAGCATTGTTTGTACATTATATTACATTTATATTGTAGGATGCATTACTTCAACATGTGAAAAGAGCCATATATCAAGGAGGTATATGGACCACTTGTCAGAATGCTGAACCAACTATTCCTACTCCAGAAGATTGGGGTTGGACATTAGAAGACACACATTGGAAGCCAGTTTGGATGACTAAACCAGAAGCAGCCAAGGCCTGCAATGAACTTATCAAATGTGGCTGCAAATCTGACCGTGGTTGTGTGACTTGCAAATGTGCCAAATCCAACCTCCCTTGTACAGAACTGTGCAGCTGCAAATGTCCCAGATAATATTACTCGTAATTGAATACAGACGATCCGTGTCAGAATTTATTATTTCTAAGACATAGTTAATACTTATTATTATTATTTATTTATTTTATTTTTTAATAACTGAGGTTTGAAATATAAAATGAAGAAGTGTAAACTGTAAATATAATACACTGCAAAACAGTTATATTAATTTATTGAAGCTTACAACTTGCAGAAAATAATCTGGAAATGTAATCACGCATAGTAAAATGTAACATTCCTCTACACATAACCAGGTAGGCCATATCTCTAGATACAACAATCTGAATCATTCTAAACAAACATATCATATGAAAAAGTAATTGTTTAAATTTGTTGAGAAAACAATGTATTGCGTGAAAAATAAGTGTTTGACGATTTACTGCCAATGTTGTAGTGATATAAAACAAAATTTAAGTCAAAAGTTAATATCATTACTTCTGGTCAATTGACAAATTCAGTCATTACCTTAATTAATACAAAAATATACATTTTTGACAATTTAAGCCCAATATTTTGATGTTATGCGCATTCGGTAACGAAATTTGAGGTTATCGGGTCAAAGGTCAATATTATGATTTCCAGTCACTTTTGGGAAAAATAGTTCGTTAGACCAAATACTAACATGTATATTGTGAATATTTTAAGACCAACCTCATGTTTCTACTGTCAGTAGTTATCGAGATATGACCATACTAGGGTCAAAGGTCACAATTCCGGAAATGATGATTCCGGCCATTTTCTAATAAAATGTTGTATTAGAGTGAATAGAAACATATGTGTTCTAAGCAATTTAACACTAAAATGAACTCTGTACCCCTACCGGTTACTAAGATATGGACCATCATTTTGTTTTGGCGGCCATTTTGAAAATACTCCAAATATGGTCATAAAATACATTTTTTTTCTTGGCTACAGTGATTTTTTTAATCTGTATGTCCAAGTGAACATATGTGCAAAATTTGAAAACTTTGTCATCCGTGTAACGTTTTTGACCATTTTTTCCCACTATATTATTCTATCTCCTATACAGTATAGAAAAGGTATAAAAAGGGCTTCACCTTTTTATATATTGAGGGCTCAGTACTACACAAATCAAATCTTGCAATGAATAAAATGTTACATGAATTTGAAGAACAGGAGTATCTTGTGTTACAGGTTATTGCCTATTCAATTAACAATTAGATTATCTTTAAAAATGATATATCTAAACTGGATAAAGAATAATGATAATGGCCAGGCATACTTACCAAATACAACAAGAAATGCAGCCAGTGTAGCAGCACCATGTGAGTACCCAACAGCTAGCACCAACTGGTATACAGCAGGGATGAGAAGACTACCAAATATGGCAGGAAGCAATCTAAGATGCCACACTGGTATGGATGGTGGATATGCTGCAAGAAAGGCAAACATGTATTATATCATAAAAACAATAGACAATGTTATCCACCCTGCTCCTCCGCACCTAGTTGACTGAAATGGGTACCGGTATGTAAAAAGTGCTGAGAATGTCATTCAGACTCATTTATGAGGGACTGGTACCCACTACAAACATGCACAATACAGTGTGGTCTGGCCTAAATGCTAAGTGTAGATAGGCCAACAATAATAATATACCAATCTTTATGTTCTCAAAATACATCAGTAGGGGGGAAAAATCTTTGTCGAAAAGCATACGTTTGTTTGAAGGAATGAGTGTTGGTGCCATGATACATTTGGTTTTAGTGTTTTTTATAAATAGTTTTGTACCTTCACCAATTTTATCAAAAAGAAAGTTTCCGTCAAAACCAGAGATGTAGGCCGTGAGTGCAAACAGAAGTTTCCCCAGTGGAGGATGGACATCGAAGAAGAAGATCCTGTTGATGTACAGACTTGTAAATTGACCAAAATGTACTTCATCGAATCTGCAAAGATAAAAGTAACGATAATATTCAATGCTTGGATATATACAACACGTAAATGTAATGGAAAATGAGGAGGGCAAAAGGGGGTAATGTAAAATGTTGTAGTCAAAACACCACATTATTTTCATCAAGAATAGTAGAGTAGTAACAATTTTATTCTCAAATAAAATTAAATGAATCCTCAACTAAACTACAGATAAATGTAATAATTTAAATAATAAATGTTTGCTTTGCTATAGACAAACAACCAACCAAAACTTACACTACTCCTCGTGGGTTTTCAATGCCAACAATCCTCAACCAAGCTGCTAAGATAGTAAAGAAAACTAAAACAACATTCACTTTTACGTTGAATGTTAAGTATGGTTCTGAACTGATGAATGAACCTCTGATGATGGCGACATCCTTGGTTCCATCTTCATTCTCTTTCTTCACTTGCTCCATCATTGTTGAACCTAATTAATAATCATATAAAGTTAATCTTTTGCTATTGTACTTTCGCACCTTATCCATCGAGTTTAAGCTTAACTAACCCAATTTAAAAATACTCACCCGCTACTGCGTGAACTGACCCAGTCTTACAAGGGGAACTAACTCTTCTTTATGCCCAGTTAGGTGCGAAAGTACAGTCAGTGGAGTCTCTGGGCCTAGATAGAAAAGAGGAGAGGATTGGAACAGAGCGCGGCCGCTACGCCCTACTAAGGCCTATTAGTATAAAAATCGGTTTAGGAATGTACATTCTATTATTAGAAAACATTGCTAGGCGTCTAGGCTACCCACACGTATCTCGGATTCCCAGTATCCCTACCGTTCGGTTCCTCCGTTCCCCCAAAGAATATATATCACAAGAATGAGTATTCCGCGATTTTTGCATGAGAAATTTGTAACAGAGAGCTCCAGAGAGTGATGCCCGCCCTCATAAGGGCGGATGTATACATACTAAATAAGACTTGATTTAATAGATATTATACATGTCACATTAAATAGAATTATGATAATATATTTCGCAATTGTAAACTATTTTATAATACATATTTATTAACAAACTAGTGTACATTCACTTTTACAGACAATTATTTACTAACATGCTAAATTAGTTCACAAAAAAGGCCTAACACAGCAACACCAAAATCAACAAATCGTTACTCTGGACTGGCCTATTCTTTACCATTGCCGCGTACTACTCTACGCCCGGTAAATTAAGTATTGTTTATATGATATAAATTAGTATAAAATACATGTTATTATTAGGATAAAATGTTAAATGTTATTAACATTTATTTGTTTTACCAGAAACAAGTTAAATATAGGAATATTATTAAACTATCGTTCGTGAAAACGCGTAAACACCAACACGCCCGGTCACGCTATTGTAGCGCCCGGTTGATAAAGCAAACTGTTTATACGGCAGTTTTTACTAAATAAATTGCATAAAACGAACAATTAGATATCCAAATAGTATTTAACATGATGTTGGCATGTAGTTGATAACATTTTTTATCATGTAAATACTACCGGTGGTCTAGCCTTTGATTAGTGAAACCGTCACAAAAAGTTGTATACATCCCAGATACATCCACACTTATGGCGGCGCCCTACCACATGGACAATATTACTGTTACAGGGAAAATCGCGGATTACTCATTCTTGTGATATATATTCTTTGGTTCCCCTCATTCACTCTTCTTCTTCGCTCGACTTGTGAGGCATATTTAGAACGTCATTTTGACGACTGGAGCATTCTCTACTTCTACGGAGCGCCATTTATGCCTTTATTAACTTCGAAAATAGAAATACATAAAGTACCCAATTTGGTGAATGGGTTATTCTACAAGTAAAACACATACACAAATTCAGTTTCCTAGCATTCTATGGACATGCCGACAACGACGGAGCAGGAGAGGTTTGAACAATGTGTGATACGACAATGAGTAATTTGCAACAAATGAAACATGGCTTCATTATTCCATTCATACATTTAAACCGGGTATTACACACACAAAATAATACAAAGTTGGAGTTTGATCTTACCAATTTCTCGTTGTGTTCTTCCTGTTCTACTAGCAAATTATCTGTCCTTTTTCAATATTCCCTTGCTTATGTTAAATCATAGGGACCATTGTTACTTAAACAATTCCAATCTTTGGATTCCAAGCGCTGCGATTGGTTCAATTGGGATCTATTTGCATGCTTCGTTCGTCGACGCGATATACTGTAACAGTCCATAAGTTAATAATGTACTTGGTTCAACACATTGAACATTAGCACAACATACGAATAGAAGGTTATAGTAACTATATTTCTATTTTGTATAACAGTACTATTCCATGTTGACAAATTTAATTCATCTTGAGTACAATGTATAGACGAATTAGTTTAAATTAGTCCTACTACACGCGCACGACGGTACCAGCTATTACAGTATTTAAGAACTTCTGACCAATGCAATCATAGAACCGAATAGTGTAACACACCACCCAATCGGCAATAATTTAATGGCCACAGCTTTTCCAAAGATCACCCCATACAAACTATTATAACGTGTTCCGATACAATTTATTTTTTTAAAGTGCACATTCTAAATTGTTTAGATTTGTACACGCGTTATAATACTGTAACTACTTGCTATATACATTAATATTATCGTTCATTCAAGTACAGTATAACAATTTAAAAAACAAAATGCACATATGGCGCGTCATAAAGGTATAGAACCTCCAAGTTGTTCAAAATGATGTTTCGAAATTACCTGATGTTGGTGTTGGTGTAGCCTAGTTTTTAGGGTTTTTTTGGCGTTTATTTTCACTCTTATCAACACACTTGCATTGTGCATAGTTTTCGCTAAGTTTTTATTATCTAGATGGCTATATTAATGCCAACAATTAGCCCACTACCTACTCTACTAGGCTAGGCCTATAGGAGGAGGCCCTGCTACACTATACTAGACAACTCTGCTGTGCGCCATGCGCCTGCTGATCCCCTTTCCCACCTACTGTATATAGGCCTACACATGCTTCTCTTTTCTCAGATTTGTAGAGAACCATATAAATAGGGCCAAGGTAGCCTAAGTACTAAGTACTAGTTGTCAAGATTGGTATCGGCCCTAATCATTTATTTTAATAATAATTAATATAGGCCATGATTCATATAAATTATATTATGGGCCATAATAATGGGTTTTTTTGTTGTAAAAAAGGGGGACTTATCATATTAGTGGCATTTATTTTATCTAAAGCATTTAAATTGTATAGTTTCTTACCATTTTTAGGCAATTACTGCAGTAATCTATGATTGTGACAACAATGAACAGCAGTCAGTTAATTACAAAGTACTTCAAACTTGAGATGAGCATGATTTCTGGCATTTTTATTCGTGTCTTTCACTTGGTACTTACTGTTTCTATCATCTGTGTCCTCATTTTCATGGATACAGGTACAATCTGACAATTAATTTATTCAATTTGAAACTTAAAAAAAACAAAATATTAAATGTATCACATTGTTTAGTACACAGCAAAATATTTTATTTTATTTTCCAATATCTTTTTTTTGCTAGAATTGAAGGATGCAATCAATGACCGAAACATTTTCCTAATTTCTGCATTTACTGCATTGGTTACAGTGTCTGGATCACTGTATTTTGCTGCTAGCCTC